>NC_041389.1:4333325-4436571 GCF_002162155.2 Triticum dicoccoides
GACCAAAGGCCTCTTTTCAGCAGCCCAAAGGGCGGGAAGCAGAGGCCTTTGGTCCCGGTTGGTGGCACCAACCGGGACGAAAGGGGGGGCATTGGTACCGGTTTGTGCCATCAACCGGGACGAAAGGGGGGGCATTGGTACCGGTTTGTGCCATCAACCGGGACCAATGCGCCCCTTTAGTCCCGGTTGGTGCCACCAACCGGGACTAAAGGCCCTATGCTGCCCGCGTCGCGGCATGAAAGTTTAGTCCCACCTCGCTAGCTGAGGGAGCTCGAGAGTGGTTTATAAACCCCAGTCCAGCTGCCCTCTCGAGCTCCTCTCAAATGCAGGCTTACGGGCCTAAACACACTATTTGTGCCTGTGGGCCTATTGGGCCTATTGCGGGCCTGAATCTTGGCCCATTGTTGGGTTTCTAGTCGTATTCAGGCCGTGGTGGCCCTTTAGGTGGCACTTTTTTTATTTTTTTATTTTATTTTTTGCTTTGAATTATTTATTTTCTTTTGATTTTTGCTTTATTTTTTCATTCTTTTTTATTTTAGCTCAGAATAATTATAATCTTTCTGTTACTCCATTAGTTTCCAAATTTGAATAATTATAATCTTTATGCAACTAAAAATATATTTGGAGTGATTCTTTTTCCTGCTATTTAATATTACTGCGTTTTATCATTATACTAAAAAACAGATATTGTTATTTTAGTTTCTATAAAAAAAATCTTTATGACAATTCTTTTTGCTACTAAAGTTTCTAACAAAAAATTCTTTATGATAATTATTTCTGCTTTTCATGTTTTGAATAGAAAATACTTTGATAATTTTAGTTGCATAAATTTTATATAATTTTAGTTTAAAAAATACTAGAGGTTTATAAAAGCTTTTTAGTTGATTCCTTTTGCTATTAGAGTTTATAAAAGCATTTACTAGTTTTTTTAGCTTACACCTTGAAATTGAAAAGCATTTCAAATGAACTCTGAAAAGGTTGGAAGTTGGCATGGTATCATAATTTCATCCACATAGCATGTGCAAGAAAGTTGAGAGGGTTAAGACAAAAACTGGATGCACTTCATGTAAAAAACGGACAATCTCTTTCGAAGTATCAGGATTTCATACAGAAACTTTTCTCTTACAACAGGCATTTCAAATGAACTACGAAAAGGTTGAAAGTTGGCATGGTATCATCATAATAGTTGTGGACAAAGTCTTCACTTTTTCTTCGCTTATGTCCTTTCCTTATTGCGCCGTAACCATAGATAATCTTCATCATTTATTAGGATGCTTGGGTTAGCCTTGACTTTGAAGGGCGGAATTTCATGAAACTTTTCATAATCTTTGGACATGTCTGTCTTTCCCTCCACTCCCACGATGTCCCTTTTTCCTGAAAGAACTATGTGGCGCTTTGGCTCATCGTATGATGTATTCGCTTCCTTATTTTTTCTTTTTCTCGGTTTGGTAGACATGTCCTTCACATAGATACCCTGTGCCACATCATTGGCTAGGACGAAGGTTCGACAGTGTACCCAAGATTGTTCAGATCCACTGTTGTCATTCCATACTGTGGGTCTACCTCTACCCCGCCTCCTGACAGATTGACCCATTTGCATTTAAACAAAGGGACCTTAAAATCTACCCCGTAGTCAAGTTCCCATATGTCCACTATGTAACCATAATATGTGCCCTTTCCCCTCTCGGTGGCTGCATCAAAGCGGACACCGCTGTTTTGGTTAGTGCTCTTTTGATCTTGGGCGATCATGTAAAATGTATTCCCATTTATCTCGTATCATTTCCAAATCATAATAGTCAAAGATGGTCCCATGGACAACGAGTACAGCTCATCACAAACAGTGTTTTCACCTCTGAGATGTGTTTCCAACCAACTGCTGAAAGTCCTGATGTGTCCACATGTAATCCAGCCGTCGCACTACTCCTGGTGTTTGGAGCGCAGACTGTTCTTGTGTTCATCGACATAAGGGGTCACCAAGGTAGAGTTCTGTAGAACTGTGAAGTGTGCTTGAGACCAAGAATATCAGTCCCTGTATATTATTGTCTCCCCTCCAAGCGTGCCTTTTCCAGTCAGTCTCCCCTTATACCCCTCATACGTTTTCCGGTAGAAGCCCCCTCAATGCAACCGGAAGCAGTTGCGTCATAATCACATGGCAGTCATGATACTTTAGGTTCTGAAACTTTTTCTCTGCCATATTTATTATTCCCTTTATATTTGACGAGAAGCCAGTCGGGACCTTCATTCTAAGCAGGCATTCAAAGAAGATTTCCTTCTCTTCTTTGGTAAGAGCGTAGCTGGCAGGACCTTCATACTGCTTTGGAGGCATGCCGTCTTTTTCGTGCAAACGTTGCAGGTCCTCCCGTGCCTCAGCTGTATCTTTTGTCTTCCCATACACTCCCAAGAAGCCTAGCAGGTTCATGCGAAGGTTCTTCGTCACGTGCATCATGTTGATCGAAGAGCGGACCTCTAGGTATTTCCAGTAGGGTAGGTCCCAAAATATAGATTTCTTCTTCCACATGGGTGCGTGTCCCCCAGCGTCACTCGGAACAGCTAGTACGCCAGGACCCTTTCCAAAGATTACGTGTAAATCATTGACCATAGCAAGTACGTGATCACTGTTACGCATGGTGGGCTTCTTCCGGTGATCTTCCTCGCCTTTGAAATGCTTGCCTTCCTTTCGACATTGATGGTTGGTCGGAAGAAATCAACGATGGCCCAGGTACACATTCTTCCTGCAGCTTCCCATGTATATACTTTCGGTGTCAGCTAAACAGTGCATGCATGTGTGCTATCCCTTGTTTGTCTAACCTGAAAGGTTACTGAGAGCGGTCCAATCATTGCTGGTTACAAACAACAACGCGTGCAGGTTAAATTCCTCCTATTTGTGCTCATCCCACGCACGTATACCGTTTCCATTCGACAGCTGTAAAAGTTCTTCAACTATGGCCTTAGGTACACATCAATGTTGTTGCCGGGTTGCTTAGGGCCTTGGATGAGAACTGGCATCACAATGAACTTCCGCTTCATGCACATCCAAGGAGGAAGGTTATACATACATAGAGTCACGTGCCAGGTGCTGTGATTACTGCTCTGCTCCCCGAAAGGATTAATGCCATTGGCGCTTAAACCAAACCATACGTTCCTTGGGTCACTTGCAAACTCAGCCCAATACTCTCTCTCGATTTTTCTCCACTGCGACCCGTCAGCGGGTGCTCTCAACTTCCCGTCTTTCTTATGGTCCTCACTGTGCCATCGCATCAACTTGGCATGCTCTTTGTTTCTGAACAGTCATTTCAGCCGTGGTATTATAGGAGCATACCACATCACCTTCGCAGGAAATCTCTTCTCGCGGGGCTCGCCATCAACATCACCAGGGTCATCTCGTCTGATCTAATACCGCAATGCACAGCATACCGGGCATGCGTTCAAATCCTCGTACGCACCGCGGTAGAGGATGCAGTCATTAGGGCATGCATGTATCTTCTACACCTCCAATCCTAGAGGGCATACGACCTTCTTTGCTGCGTAAGTACTCTCGGGCAATTCATTATCCTTTGGAAGCTTCTTCTTCAATACTTTTAGTAGCTTCTCAAATCCTTTGTCAAGGACATCATTCTCTGCCTTCCACTGCAGCAATTCCAGTACGGTACCCAGCTTTGTGTTGCCATCTTCACAATTGGGTTACAACTTCTTTTTGTGATCCTCTAACATGCGATAGAACTTCAGCTTCTTCTTTTGACTTTCGCATTGCGTCCTTGCATCGACAATGACCCGGCGGAGATCATCATCGGGCACATCGTCTGGTTCCTATTGATGTTCAGCAGCTTCCCCCATTGCAGCATCAACGGGCACATCGTCTGGTTCATCTTGATCTTCAACAGCTCCCCCCATTGCAGCATCACCGTATTCAGGGGGCACATAGTTGTCATTGTCCTCTTCTTCTTCGCTGTCTTCCATCATAACCCCTATTTCTCCGTGCCTCATCCAAACATTATAGTGTGGCATGAAACCCTTGTAAAGCAGGTGGGTGTGAAGGATTTTCCGGTCAGAGTAAGACTTCGTATTCCCACATTTAGTGCATGGACAACACATAAAACCATTCTGCTTGTTTTCCTCAGCCACTTCGAGAAAAATATGCACGCCCTTAATGTGCTCGGAGGTGTGTATGTCACCATACGTCCATTGCCGGTTCATCTGCATGCATTACATATAATTATGTGTGTCAAAATTAAGAAAATCAGACAAATATCTATCTAAAGTAAGAAAATCAGACAAGTATCATAAAGAAGATAAGAACAAGAGGCTGTGGAGTGCTCTGCCGCGGCGTTGGGTATATATAGGGAAGTTATTTGTCCCGGTTCGTGGCATGAACGGGGACTAAAGCTCCCCGTTCTGTCCCGGTTCAAGCCACGAATCGGGACCAATGGTTGTGGGCCAGGAGCGAGGACCATTTGTCCTGGTTCATGGCTTGAACCAGGACAAATGGTTCCACACGAACTGGGACCAATGTCCACGAGGCCCCGGCCGGCCCCCTGGGCTCACGAACCGGGTCTAATACCCCCCATGGGTCCCGGTTCATGAAGAACCGGGACTAATGGGTTGGCCAGGCCCGAACGTTAGCCCTGTTTTCTACTAGTGTCTGACCCATTTCGTGGACCATTACTCACCGTTTTGGCGCCCAAAGCGATTTCCATGGTTGTTGAATCCCAAGGTGCGCTTAAGTGTAGGTCATCAACAATCGCAGTTTGGGCCGATTTTGGCCCGTTTCTTGGGCTACTACTTAGTTTTGGGGATCCCAGAGTGATTTCCATGATTTATGAAACCCGGGATGCATTCACGTGTCGGTCATCAACACTCAAAGTTTTGGCCAATTCTAACACATTTCGTGGACTATTACTCACTGTTTTGGGGTCCCGAAGTGATTTCCATAGTTGTTGAACCCCAAGGCGCACTTACGTCTCGGTCATCAACACTCACAGTTTTGGCCGATTCTCGCCCGTTTCTTGGACTACTACTCTGTTTTGGGTCTTGGTGTGATTTCCATGATTGACGAACACCGGGGTGCGTTTACGTCAGCCATCAACACTCGCAGTTTTGGCCGATTCTGGCCCGTTCATGGACACTCACTATTTTGGGGTCCCGGAGTGATTTCCACGGTTAACAAACCGCGAGGTGCGTTTATGTGTCGGTCATCAACACTCACAGTTTTGGCCGATTCTGGCCCGTTTCATGGACTATTACTCACCGTTTTGGGGCCCCAAATTGATTTCCATGGTTGTTGAACCCCATGGTGCGCTTACGTGTCGATCATCAACAAGCGCAGTTTGGGCCAATTTTGGCCCGTTTCTTGCACTATGACTTAGTTTAGGGGGTCCCGGAGTGATCCCCACGATTGACAAACTCCAGGATGCGTTTACGTGTCTATCATCAACACTCACAATTTTGGCCAATTCTGGTCCGTTTCGTGCACTATTACTCACGGTTTTGGCGTCCTATTGCGATTTCCACGATTGACAATCCCCGGGGTGCGTTTGCGTGTCTGTCGTCACCACTCATTGTTTTGGCCAACTCTGACGCGATTCATGGACTATTACTCACCATTTAGGGGTCCCAAAGCAATTTCCGTAGTTGTTGAAACCCAAGGTGCTTTTACGTGTCGGTCATCAACACTCACAGTTTAGGCCGATTCTAGCCCGTTTCGTGGACTATTACTCACTGTTTTGGGGTCCCGGAGTGATTTCCACGATTAATGAACCACGGGGTGCGTTTACATGTCGGTCATCAACACTACCAGTTTTGGCCGATTCTGGTCCGTTTCGAGGACACTCACTATTTTGGGGTCCCGGAGTGATTTCCATGGTTAATAAACCGCGAGGTGCGTTTATGTGTCGGTCAACAACACTCACAGTTTTGGCCGATTCTGGCCCGTTTCATGGACTATTACTCACCATTTGGGGGCCCCAAAGTGATTTCCATGGTTGTTGAACCCCATGGTGCGCTTACGTGTCGATCATCAACAAGCGCAGTTTGGGCCAATTTTGGCCCGTTTCTTGCACTATGACTTAGTTTAGGGGGTCCCGGAGTGATCTCCACGATTGACAAACTCCAGGATGCGTTTACGTGTCTATCATCAACACTCACAATTTTGGCCAATTCTGGTCCGTTTCGTGCACTATTACTCACGGTTTTGGCGTCCTATTGCGATTTCCACGATTGACAATCCCCGGGGTGCGTTTGCGTGTCTGTCGTCAACACTCACTGTTTTGGCCAACTCTGACGCGATTCGTGGACTATTACTCACCATTTAGGGGTCCCGAAGCAATTTCCGTAGTTGTTGAACCCCAAGGTGCTTTTACGTGTCGGTCATCAACACTCACAGTTAGGCCGATTCTAGCCCGTTTCGTGGACTATTACTCACTGTTTTGGGGTCCCGGAGTGATTTCCATGATTAATGAACCGCGGGGTGTGTTTACATGTCGGTCATCAAGAGTACCAGTTTTGGCCGATTCTGGCCCGTTTCGTGGACACTCACTATTTTGGGGTCCCGGAGTGATTTCCATGGTTAACAAACCGCGAGGTGCGTTTACGTGTTGGTCATCAACACTCACAGTTTTGGCCGATTCTGGCCCGTTTCATGGACTATTACTCACCATTTTGGGGCCCCAAAGTAATTTCCATGGTTGTTGAACCCCATGGTGCGCTTACGTGTCGATCATCAACAAGCGCAGTTTGGGCCAATTTTGGCCCGTTTCTTGCACTATGACTTAGTTTAGGGGGTCCCGGAGTGATCTCCACGATTGACAAACTCCAGGATGCGTTTACATGTCAATCATCAACACTCACAATTTTGGCCAATTCTGGTCCGTTTCGTGCACTATTACTCACGGTTTTGGCGTCCTATTGCGATTTCCACGATTGACAATCCCCGGGGTGCGTTTGCGTGTCTGTCGTCAACACTCACTGTTTTGGCCAACTCTGACGCGATTCGTGGACTATTACTCACCATTTAGGGGTCCCGAAGCAATTTCCGTAGTTATTGAACCCCAAGGTGCTTTTACGTGTCGGTCATCAACACTCACAGTTTAGGCCGATTCTAGCCCGTTTCGTGGACTATTACTCACTGTTTTGGGGTCCCGGAGTGATTTCCACGATTAATGAACCGCGGGGTGCGTTTACATGTCGGTCATCAAGACTACCAGTTTTGGCCGATTCTGGCCCGTTTCGTGGACACTCACTATTTTGGGGTCCCGGAGTGATTTCCACGGTTAACAAACCGCGAGGTGCATTTATGTGTCGGTCATCAACACTCACAGTTTTGGCCGATTCTGGCCCGTTTCATGGACTATTACTCACCATTTTGGGGCCCCAAAGTGATTTCCATGGTTGTTGAACCCCATGGTGCGCTTACGTGTCGATCATCAACAAGCGCAGTTTGGGCCAATTTTGGCCCGTTTCTTGCACTATGACTTAGTTTAGGGGGTCCCGAAGTGATCTCCACGATTGACAAACTCCAGGATGCGTTTACGTGTCTATCATCAACACTCACAATTTTGGCCAATTCTAGTCCGTTTCGTGCACTATTACTCACGGTTTTGGCGTCCTATTGCGATTTCCACGATTGACAATCCCCGGGGTGCGTTTGCGTGTCTGTCGTCAACACTCACTGTTTTGGCCAACTCTGACGCGATTCGTGGCCTATTACTCACCATTTAGGGGTCCCGAAGCAATTTCCGTAGTTGTTGAACCCCAAGGTGCTTTTACGTGTCGGTCATCAACACGCACAGTTTAGGCCGATTCTAGCCCGTTTCATGGACTATTACTCACTGTTTTGGGGTCCCGGAGTGATTTCCACGATTAATGAACCGCGGGGCGCGTTTACATGTCGGTCAACAAGACTACCAATTTTGGCCGATTCTGGCCCGTTTTGTGGACACTCACTATTTTGGGGTCCCGGAGTGATTTCCATGGTTAACAAACCGCGAGGTGCATTCATGTGTCGGTCATCAACACTCACAGTTTTGGCCGATTCTGGCCCGTTTCATGGACTACTACTCACCATTTTGGGGCCCCAAAGTGATTTCCATGGTTGTTGAACCCCATGGTGCGCTTACGTGTCGATCATCAACAAGCGCAGTTTGGGCCAATTTTGGCCCGTTTCTTGCACTATGACTTAGTTTAGGGGGTCCCGGAGTGATCTCCACGATTGACAAACTCCAGGATGCGTTTACGTGTCTATCATCAACACTCACAATTTTGGCCAATTCTGGTCCGTTTCGTGCACTATTACTCACGGTTTTGGCATCCTATTGCGATTTCCACGATTGACAATCCCCGGGGTGCGTTTGCGTGTCTGTCGTCAACACTCACTGTTTTGGCCAACTCTGACGCGATTCGTGGACTATTACTCACCATTTAGGGGTCCCGAAGCAATTTCTGTAGTTGTTGAACCCCAAGGTGCTTTTACGTGTCGGTCATCAATACTCACAGTTTAGGCCGATTCTAGCCCGTTTCATGGACTATTACTCACTGTTTTGGGGTCCCGGAGTGATTTCCACGATTAATGAACCGCGGGGTGCGTTTACATGTCGGGCATCAACACTACTAGTTTTGGCCGATTCTGGCCCGTTTCGTGGACACTCACTATTTTGTGGTCCCGGAGTGATTTCCATGGTTAACAAACCGCGAGGTGCGTTTATGTGTCGGTCATCAACACTCACAATTTTGGCCGATTCTGGCCCGTTTCATGGACTATTACTCACCATTTTGGGGCCCCAAAGTGACTTCCATGGTTGTTGAACCCCATGGTGCGCTTACGTGTCGATCATCAACAAGTGCAGTCTGGGCCAATTTTGGCCCGTTTCTTGCACTATGACTTAGTTTAGGGGGTCTCGGAGTGATCTCCACGATTGATAAACTCCAGGATGCGTTTACGTGTCAATCATCAACACTCACAATTTTGGCCAATTCTGGTCCGTTTCGTGCACTATTACTCACGGTTTTGGCGTCCTATTGCGATTTCCACGATTGACAATCCCCGGGGTGCGTTTGCGTGTCTGTCGTCAACACTCACTGTTTTGGCCAACTCTGACGCGATTCGTGGACTATTACTCACCATTTAGGGGTCCCGAAGCAATTTCCGTAGTTGTTGAACCCCAAGGTGCTTTTACGTGTCGGTCATCAACACTCACAGTTTAGGCCGATTCTAGCCCGTTTCGTGGACTATTACTCACTGTTTTGGGGTCCCGGAGTGATTTCCACGATTAATGAACCGCGGGGTGCGTTTACATGTCGGTCATCAAGACTACCAGTTTTGGCCGATTCTGGCCCGTTTCGTGGACACTCACTATTTTGGGGTCCCAGAGTGATTTCCACGGTTAACAAACCGCGAGGTGCATTTATGTGTCGGTCATCAACACTCACAGTTTTGGCCGATTCTGGCCCGTTTCATGGACTATTACTCACCATTTTGGGGCCCCAAAGTGATTTCCATGGTTGTTGAACCCCATGGTGCGCTTACGTGTCGATCATCAACAAGCGCAGTTTGGGCCAATTTTGGCCCGTTTCTTGCACTATGACTTAGTTTAGGGGGTCCCGAAGTGATCTCCACGATTGACAAACTCCAGGATGCGTTTACGTGTCTATCATCAACACTCACAATTTTGGCCAATTCTAGTCCGTTTCGTGCACTATTACTCACGGTTTTGGCGTCCTATTGCGATTTCCACGATTGACAATCCCCGGGGTGCGTTTGCGTGTCTATCGTCAACACTCACTGTTTTGGCCAACTCTGACGCGATTCGTGGCCTATTACTCACCATTTAGGGGTCCCGAAGCAATTTCCGTAGTTGTTGAACCCCAAGGTGCTTTTACGTGTCGGTCATCAACACACATAGTTTAGGCCGATTCTAGCCCGTTTCGTGGACTATTACTCACTGTTTTGGGGTCCCGGAGTGATTTCCACGATTAATGAACCGCGGGGTGCGTTTACATGTCGGTCATCAAGACTACCAGTTTTGGCCGATTCTGGCCCGTTTTGTGGACACTCACTATTTTGGGGTCCCGGAGTGATTTCCATGGTTAACAAACCGCGAGGTGCATTCATGTGTCGGTCATGAACACTCACAGTTTTGGCCGATTCTGGCCCGTTTCATGGACTACTACTCACCATTTTGGGGCCCCAAAGTGATTTCCATGGTTGTTGAACCCCATGGTGCGCTTACATGTCGATCATCAACAAGCGCAGTTTGGGCCAATTTTGGCCCGTTTCTTGCACTATGACTTAGTTTAGGGGGTCCCGGAGTGATCTCCACGATTGACAAACTCCAGGATGCGTTTACGTGTCTATCATCAACACTCACAATTTTGGCCAATTCTGGTCCGTTTCGTGCACTATTACTCACGGTTTTGGCGTCCTATTGCGATTTCCACGATTGACAATCCCCGGGGTGCGTTTGCGTGTCTGTCGTCAACACTCACTGTTTTCGCCAACTCTGACGCGATTCGTGGACTATTACTCACCATTTAGGGGTCCCGAAGCAATTTCTGTAGTTGTTGAAACCCAAGGTGCTTTTACGTGTCGGTCATCAATACTCACAGTTTAGGCCGATTCTAGCCCGTTTCGTGGACTATTACTCACTGTTTTGGGGTCCCGGAGTGATTTCCACGATTAATGAACCGCGGGGTGCGTTTACATGTCGGGCATCAACACTACTAGTTTTGGCCGATTCTGGCCCGTTTCGTGGACACTCACTATTTTGGGGTCCCGGAGTGATTTCCATGGTTAACAAACCGCGAGGTGCGTTTATGTGTCGGTCATCAACACTCACAGTTTTGGCCGATTCTGGCCCGTTTCATGGACTATTACTCACCATTTTGGGGCCCCAAAGTGACTTCCATGGTTGTTGAACCCCATGGTGCACTTACGTGTCGATCATCAACAAGCGCAGTTTGGGCCAATTTTGGCCCGTTTCTTGCACTATGACTTAGTTTAGGGGGTCCCGGAGTGATCTCCACGATTGACAAACTCCAGGATGCGTTTACGTGTCTATCATCAACACTCACAATTTTGGCCAATTCTGGTCCGTTTCGTGCACTATTACTCACGGTTTTGGCGTCCTATTGCGATTTCCACGATTGACAATCCCCGGGGTGCGTTTGCGTGTCTGTCGTCAACACTCACTGTTTTGGCCAACTCTGACGCGATTCGTGGACTATTACTCACCATTTAGGGGTCCCGAAGCAATTTCTGTAGTTGTTGAACCCCAAGGTGCTTTTACGTCTGGATCATCAATACTCACAGTTTAGGCCGATTCTAGCCCGTTTCGTGGACTATTACTCACTGTTTTGGGGTCCCGGAGTGATTTCCACGATTAATGAACCGCGGGGTGCGTTTACATGTCGGTCATCAACACTACTAGTTTTGGCCGATTCTGGCCCGTTTCGTGGACACTCACTATTTTGGGGTCCCGGAGTGATTTCCACGGTTAACAAACCGCGAGGTGCATTTATGTGTCGGTCATCAACACTCACAGTTTTGGCCGATTCTGGCCCGTTTCATGGACTATTTTCACCATTTTGGGGCCCCAAAGGGATTTCCATGGTTGTTGAACCCCATGATGCGCTTACGTGTCGATCATCAACAAGCGCAGTTTGGGCCAATTTTGGCCCGTTTCTTGCACTATGACTTAGTTTAGGGGGTCCCGGAGTGATCTCCACGATTGACAAACTCCAGGATGCGTTTACGTGTCTATCATCAACACTCACAATTTTGGCCAATTCTGGTCGGTTTCGTGCACTATTACTCACGGTTTTGGCATCCTATTGCGATTTCCACGATTGACAATCCCCGGGGTGCGTTTGTGAGTCTGTCGTCAACACTCACTGTTTTGGCCAACTCTGACGTGATTCGTGGACTATTACTCACCATTTAGGGGTCCCGAAGCAATTTCCGTAGTTGTTGAACCCCAAGGTGCTTTTACGTGTCGGTCATCAACACTCATAGTTTAGGCCGATTCTGGTCCGTTTCGTGGACTATTACTCACTGTTTTGGGGTCCCGGAGTTATTTCCATGATTAATGAACCGCGGGGTGCGTTTACATGTCGGTCATCAACACTACCAGTTTTGCCGATTCTGGCCCGTTTCATGGACTATAACTCACTATTTTCGGGCCCCGGAGTGATTTCCATGATTGACGAACCTCCAGGTGCGCTTACGTGTTGATTATCAACACTCGCGGTTTTTGTCGACTCTGGCCCATTTCGGGGACCATTACTCACCATTTTCGGTCCCCAAAGCAATTTCCATGGTTGTTGAACCCCAAGGTGCGCTTAAGTGTAGGTCATCAACAATCGCAGTTTGGGCCGATTCTGGCCCGTTTCTTGGACTTTTACTTAGTTTTGGGGATCCCGGAGTGATTTCCACGATTTACGAACCCCAGGGTGCGTTTATGCGTCAGTCATCAACACTCACAATTATGGCCAATTCTAACGCGTTTCGTGGACTATTACTCACTGTTTTGGGGTCCCGAAGTTATTTCCATAGTTGTTGAACCCCAAGGCGCGCTTACGTGTTGGTCGTCAACACACAGTTTTGGCTTATACTAGCCCATTTCGTGGACTATTACTCACTATTTGGGGGCCCCGGAGTGATTTTCACGGTTAGTGAACCGCGGGTGCGTTTTTGTGTCGGTCATCAACACTCACAGTTTTGGCCGATTCTGGCCCGTTTCTTGGACTATTACTCTGTTTTGGGTCCCGCTGTGATTTCCATGATTGACGAACATCGGGGTGCATTTACGTCAGTCATCAACACTCGCAGTTTTGGCCGATTCTGGCCCGTTTCATGGACCCTCACTGTTTTGGGGTCCCGGAGTGATTTCCACGGTTAACAAACCGCGAGGTGCGTTTATGTGTCAGTCATCAACACTCACAGTTTTGGCCGATTCTGGCCAGTTTCGTGGACTATTACTCACCGTTTTGGGGTCCCAAAGTGATATCCATGGTTGTTGAACCCCATGGTGCGCTTACGTGTCGATCATCAACAAGCGCAGTTTGGGCCAATTTTGGCCCGTTTCTTGCACTATGACTTGGTTTAGGGGGTCCCAGAGTGATCTCCACGATTGACAAACTGCGGGGTGCGTTTACGTGTCGGTCATCAACACTCAAAGTTTTGGCCAATTCTAACGCGTTTCGTGCACTATTACTCACCGTTTTGGGGTCCCAAGTGATATTCATAGTTGTTGAACCCCAAGGTGCGCTTATGTGTTGGTCATCAACACTCACAATTTTGGGTGATTCTGGCCCGTTTTGTGGACTATTAGTCACTGTATTGGGGCCCAGAGTGATTTCCTCGGTTAATGAACCACGGGGTGCGTTTACGTGTCGGTCATCAACACTCACAGTTTTGGCCGATTCTGGTCCGTTTCTTGGACTATTAGTGTGTTTTCGGTCCCGGTGTGATTTTCATATGATTGACGAACACCGGGGTGCGTTTATGTGTCGGTCATCAACACTCACAGTTTTGGCTGATTCTGGCCCGTTTCATGGACTATTATTTTCCATTTTTGGGCCCCAAAGTAATTTCCTTAGTTGTTGAAGCCCATGGTGCGCTTAGGTGTCGATCATCAACAAGCGCGGTTTGGGCCGATTTTGTCCCGTTTCTTGCACTATTACTTAGTTTTGGGGGTCCTGGAGTGATCTCCATGATTGACGAACTCCGCGGTGCGTTTACGTGTCGGTCATAAACACTCACAATTTTGGCCAATTCTGGTTCGTTTCATGCACTATTACTTACGGTTTGGCCGTCCTAGAGCGATTTCCATGATTGACAATCTGCGGGGTGCGTTTGCGTGTCTATCGTCAACACTCACTGTTTTGGCCAATTCTGACGCGATTCGTGGACTATTACTCACCATTTAGGGGTCCCGAAGCGATTTCCATAGTTGTTGAACCCCAAGGTGATTTTACGTGTCAGTCATCAACACTCACAATTTTGGCCGATTCAAGCCCGTTTCATGGACTATTATTACTCACTGCTTTGGGGTCCCGAAGTGATTTCCACAATTAACGAACCGTGTGGTCCGTTTACATGTCGGTCTTCAACACTACCAGTTTTCGCCGATTCTAGCCCGTTTCGTGGACTATTACTCAGTGTTTTCGGGTCCTGGAGTGATTTCCATGATTAACGAACCGCGGGGTGCGTTTACATGTCGGTCATCAACACTAGCAGTTTTGGCCGATTCTGTCCCGTTTCGTGGACTACTACTCATTGTTTTGGGGCCCCGAAGTGATTTCCTCGATTAACGAACCCCCGGTTGCGCTTATGTGTCTGTTATCAACACTCGTGGTTTTTGTCGACTCTGACCCGTTTCGTGGACTATTAATCACTGTTTTGGGGCCCCAAAGAGATATCCATGGTTGTTGAACCCCAAGATGCGCTTAACTGTAGGTCATCAACAATCGCAAATTCGGCCGATTCTGGTCCATTTCTTGGACTATTACTTAGTTTTGGGGGTCCCGAAGTGATCTGCATGATTGACGAACTCCGGGGTGCGTTTACGTGTCAGTCATCAACACACACAGTTTTGGCCGATTCTAGCCCGTTTCGTGGACTATTACTCACTGTTTTGGGGTCCCGGCGTGATTTCCATGATTAACGAACCGTGGGGTGCGTTTACATGTCGGTCATCAACACTAGCAGTTTTGGCCGATTCTGGCCCGTTTCGTGGACTATTACTCACTATTTTGGGGCCCGAGAGTGATTTCCATGATTAATGAACCCCCGGGTGCGCTTACATGTCAGTTATCAACACTCGTGGTTTTTGTTGACTCTGACCCGTTTCATGGACCATCACTCACCGTTCTGGGGCCCCAAGCGATTTCCATGGTTGTTCAACCCCAAGATGCGCTTAAGTGTAGGTCATCAACAATCGCAGTTTCGGCCGATTCTGGCCCATTTTTTGGACTACTACTTAGTTTTGGGGGTCCCGAAGTGATTTCCACGATTTACGAACCCCGAGGTGCGTTTACGTGTCGGTCGTCAACAATCAAAGTTTTGGCCAATTCTAACGCGTTTCGTGGACTATTACTCACCGTTTTGGGGTCCCAAGTGATATCCATAGTTGTTGAACCCCGAGGTGCGCTTACGTGTCGGTCATCAACACTCACAGTTTTGGCTGATTCTGGCCCGTTTCATGGACTATTACTCACTTATTTGGGGCCCCGAAGTAATTTCCTCGGTTAATCAACCGCGGGGTGCATTTATGCGTCGGTCATCAACACTCACAGTTTTGGCTGATTCTGGCCCGTTTCTTGGACTATTACTCTGTTTTGGGTCCCGCTGTGATTTCCATGATTGACGAACATCGGGGTGCATTTACGTCAGTCATCAACACTCGCAGTTTTGGCCGATTCTGGCCCGTTTCATGGACACTCACTGTTTGAGGGTCCCGGAGTGATTTCCATGGTTAACAAACCGCGAGGTACGTTTATGTGTCGGTCATCAACACTCACAGTTTTGGCCGATTCTGGCCAGTTTTGTGGACTATTACTCACCGTTTTGGGGTCCCAAAGTGATATCCATGGTTGTTGAACCCCATGGTGCGCTTACGTGTCGATCATCAACAAGCGCAGTTTGGGCCAATTGTGGCCCGTTTCTTGCACTATGACTTTGTTTAGGGGGTCCCGGAGTGATCTCCACGATTGACAAACTCCGGGGTGCGTTTACGTGTCGGTCATCAACACTCAAAGTTTTGGCCAATTCTAACGCGTTTCGTGCACTATTACTCACCGTTTTGGGGTCCCAAGTGATATTCATAGTTGTTGAACCCCAAGGTGCGCTTATGTGTTGGTCATCAACACTCACAATTTTGGGTGATTCTGGCCCGTTTCGTGGACTATTAGTCACTGTATTGGGGCCCAGAGTGATTTCCTCGGTTAATGAACCACGGGGCGCATTTACGTGTCGGTCATCAACACTCACAGTTTTGGCCGATTCTGGTCCGTTTCTTGGACTATTAGTGTGTTTTCGGTCCCGGTGTGATTTCCATATGATTGACGAACACCGGGTTGCGTTTATGTGTCGGTCATCAACACTCACAGTTTTGGCTGATTCTGGCCCGTTTCATGGACTATTATTTACCATTTTTGGGCCCCAAAGTAATTTCCATGGTTGTTGAAGCCCATGGTGCGCTTAGGTGTCGATCATCAACAAGCGCGGTTTGGGCCGATTTTGGCCCGTTTCTTGCACTATTACTTAGTTTTGGGGGTCCTGGAGTGATCTCCATGATTGACGAACTCCGCGGTGCGTTTATGTGTCGGTCATAAACACTCACAATTTTGGCCAATTCTGGTTCGTTTCATGCACTATTACTTACCGTTTGGCCGTCCTAGAGCGATTTCCATGATTGACAATCTGCGGGGTGCGTTTGCGTGTCTATCGTCAACACTCACTGTTTTGGCCAATTTTGACGCGATTCGTGGACTATTACTCACCATTTAGGGGTCCCGAAGCGATTTCCATAGTTGTTGAACCCCAAGGTGATTTTACGTGTCAGTCATCAACACTCACAGTTTTGGCCGATTCTAGCCCGTTTCATGGACAATTATTACTCACTGCTTTGGGGTCCCGAAGTGATTTCCACAATTAACGAACCGTGTGGTCCGTTTACATGTCGGTCTTCAACACTACCAGTTTTCGCCGATTCTAGCCCGTTTCGTGGACTATTACTCAGTGTTTTCGGGTCCTGGAGTGATTTCCATGATTAACGAACCGCGGGGTGCGTTTACATGTTGGTCATCAACACTAGCAGTGTTGGCCGATTCTGTCCCGTTTCGTGGACTACTACTCATTGTTTTGGGGCCCCGAAGTGATTTCCTCGATTAACGAACCCCCGGTTGCGCTTATGTGTCTGTTATCAACACTCGTGGTTTTTGTCGACTCTGACCCGTTTCGTGGACTATTAATCACTGTTTTGGGGCCCTAAAGAGATATCCATGGTTGTTGAACCCCAAGATGCGCTTAACTGTAGCTCATCAACAATCGCAAATTCGGCCGATGCTGGTCCGTTTCTTGGACTATTACTTAGTTTTGGGGGTCCCGAAGTGATCTGCATGATGGACGAACTCCGGGGTGCGTTTACGTGTCAGTCATCAACACACACAGTTTTGGCCGATTCTAGCCCGTTTCGTGGACTATTACTCACTGTTTTGGGGTCCCGGCGTCATTTCCATGATTAACGAACCGTGGGGTGCGTTTACATGTCGGTCATCAACACTAGCAGTTTTGGACGATTCTGGCCCGTTTCGTGGACTATTACTCACTATTTTGGGGCCCGAGAGTGATTTCCATGATTAACGAACCCCCGGGTGCGCTTACATGTCAGTTATCAACACTCGTGGTTTTTGTCGACTCTGACCCGTTTCATGGACCATCACTCACCGTTCTGGGGCCCCAAGCGATTTCCATGGTTGTTCAACCCCAAGATGCGCTTAAGTGTAGGTCATCAACAATCGCAGTTTCGGCCGATTCTGGCCCATTTTTTCGACTACTACTTAGTTTTGGGGGTCCCGAAGTGATTTCCACGATTTACGAACCCCGAGGTGCATTTACGTGTCGGTCGTCAACACTCAAAGCTTTGGCCAATTCTAACGCGTTTCGTGGACTATTACTCACCGTTTTGGGGTCCCAAGTGATATCCATAGTTGTTGAACCCCAAGGTGCGCTTACGTGTCGGTCATCAACACTCACAGTTTTGGCTGATTCTGGCCCGTTTCATGGACTATTACTCACTTATTTGGGGCCCCGAAGTAATTTCCTCGGTTAATCAACCGCGGGGTGCATTTATGCGTCGGTCATCAACACTCACAGTTTTGGCCGATTCTGGCCCGTTTCTTGGACTATTACTCTGTTTTGGGTCCCGCTGTGATTTCCATGATTGACGAACATCGGGGTGCATTTACGTCAGTCATCAACACTCGCAGTTTTGGCCGATTCTGGCCCGTTTCATGGACACTCACTGTTTGAGGGTCCCGGAGTGATTTCCATGGTTAACAAACCGCGAAGTGCGTTTATGTGTCGGTCATCAACACTCACAGTTTTGGCCGATTCTGGCCAGTTTCGTGGACTATTACTCACCGTTTTGGGGTCCCAAAGTGATATCCATGGTTGTTGAACCCCATGGTGCGCTTACGTGTCGATCATCAACAAGCGCAGTTTGGGCCAATTGTGGCCCGTTTCTTGCACTATGACTTTGTTTAGGGGGTCCCGGAGTGATCTCCACGATTGACAAACTCCGGGGTGCGTTTACGTGTCGGTCATCAACACTCAATGTTTTGGCCAATTCTAACGCGTTTCGTGCACTATTACTCACCGTTTTGGGGTCCCAAGTGATATTCATAGTTGTTGAACCCCAAGGTGCGCTTATGTGTTGGTCATCAACACTCACAATTTTCGGTGATTCTGGCCCGTTTCGTGGACTATTAGTCACTGTATTGGGCCCAGAGTGATTTCCTCGGTTAATGAACCACGGGGCGCATTTACGTGTCGGTCATCAACACTCACAGTTTTGGCCGATTCTGGTCCGTTTCTTGGACTATTAGTGTGTTTTCGGTCCCGGTGTGATTTCCATATGATTGACGAACACCGGGGTGCGTTTATGTGTCGGTCATCAACACTCACAGTTTTGGCTGATTCTGGCCCGTTTCATGGACTATTATTTACCATTTTTGGGCCCCAAAGTAATTTCCATGGTTGTTGAAGCCCATGGTGCGCTTAGGTGTCGATCATCAACAAGCGCGGTTTGGGCCGATTTTGGCCCGTTTCTTGCACTATTACTTAGTTTTGGGGGTCCTGGAGTGATCTCCATGATTGACGAACTCCGCGGTGCGTTTATGTGTCGGTCATAAACACTCACAATTTTGGCCAATTCTGGTTCGTTTCATGCACTATTACTTACCGTTTGGCCGTCCTAGAGCGATTTCCATGATTGACAATCTGCGGGGTGCGTTTGCGTGTCTATCGTCAACACTCACTGTTTTGGCCAATTTTGACGCGATTCGTGGACTATTACTCACCATTTAGGGGTCCCGAAGCGATTTCCATAGTTGTTGAACCCCAAGGTGATTTTACGTGTCAGTCATCAACACTCACAGTTTTGGCCGATTCTAGCCCGTTTCATGGACTATTATTACTCACTGCTTTGGGGTCCCGAAGTGATTTCCACAATTAACAAACCGTGTGGTCCGTTTACATGTCGGTCTTCAACACTACCAGTTTTGGCCGATTCTAGCCCGTTTCGTGGACTATTACTCAGTGTTTTCGGGTCCTGGAGTGATTTCCATGATTAACGAACCGCGGGGTGCGTTTACATGTCGGTCATCAACACTAGCAGTTTTGGCCGATTCTGTCCCGTTTCGTGGACTATTACTCATTGTTTTGGGGCCCCGAAGTGATTTCCTCGATTAACGAACCCCCGGTTGCGCTTATGTGTCTGTTATCAACACTCGTGGTTTTTGTCGACTCTGACCCGTTTCGTGGACTATTAATCACTGTTTTGGGGCCCCAAAGAGATATCCATGGTTGTTGAACCCCAAGATGCGCTTAACTGTAGCTCATCAACAATCGCAAATTCGGCCGATGCTGGTCCGTTTCTTGGACTATTACTTAGTTTTGGGGGTCCCGAAGTGATCTGCATGATTGACGAACTCCGGGGTGCGTTTACGTGTCAGTCATCAACACACACAGTTTTGGCCGATTCTAGCCCGTTTCGTGGACTATTACTCACTGTTTTGGGGTCCCGGCGTGATTTCCATGATTAACGAACCGTGGGGTGCGTTTACATGTCGATCATCAACACTAGCAGTTTTGGCCGATTCTGGCCCGTTTCGTGGACTATTACTCACTATTTTGGGGCCCGAGAGTGATTTCCATGATTAACGAACCCCCGGGTGCGCTTACATGTCAGTTATCAACACTCGTGGTTTTTGTCGACTCTGACCCGTTTCATGGACCATTACTCACCGTTCTGGGGCCCCAAGCGATTTCCATGGTTGTTCAACCCCAAGATGCGCTTAAGTGTAGGTCATCAACAATCGCAGTTTCGGCCGATTCTGGCCCATTTTTTGGACTACTACTTAGTTTTGGGGGTCCCGAAGTGATTTCCACGATTTACGAACCCCGAGGTGCGTTTACGTGTCGGTCGTCAACACTCAAAGTTTTGGCCAATTCTAACGCGTTTCGTGGACTATTACTCACCGTTTTGGGGTCCCAAGTGATATCCATAGTTGTTGAACCCCAAGGTGCGCTTACGTGTTGGTCATCAACACTCACAGTTTTGGCTGATTCTGGCCCGTTTCATGGACTATTACTCACTATTTTGGGGCCCCGGAGTGATTTCCTCGGTTAATGTACCGCGGGGTGCGTTTACGTGTCGGTCATCAACACTCACAGTTTTGGCCGATTCTGGCCCGTTTCTTGGACTATTACTGTGTTTTCGGTCCCGGTGTGATTTCCATATGATTGACGAACACCGGGGTGCGTTTATGTGTCCGTCATAAACACTCACAGT
Organism: Triticum dicoccoides; assembly: GCF_002162155.2. Lineage (NCBI taxonomy): Eukaryota > Viridiplantae > Streptophyta > Magnoliopsida > Poales > Poaceae > Triticum > Triticum dicoccoides. The sequence goes on from NC_041389.1 coordinate 4,353,890, forward strand.
TTTGGCTGATTCTGGCCCGTTTCATGGACTATTATTTACCTTTTTTTGGCCCCAAAGTAATTTCCATGGTTGTTGAACCCCATGGTGCGCTTATGTGTCGATCATCAACAAGCGTGGTTTGGGCCGATTTTGGCCCGTTTCTTGCACTATTACTTAGTTTTGGGGGTCCTGGAGTGATCTCGATGATTGACGAACTCCACGGTGCGTTTACGTGTCGGTCATCAACACTCACAATTTTGGCTAATTCTGGTTCGTTTCATGCACTATTACTTACCGTTTGGCCGTCCTAGAGCGATTTCCATGATTGACAATCTGCAGGGTGCGTTTGCGTTTCTGTCGCCAACACTCACTGTTTTGGCCAATTCTGATGCGGTTCGTGGACTATTACTCACCATTTAGGTGTCCCGAAGTAATTTCCATAGTTGTTGTACCCCAAGGTGATTTTACGTGTCGGTCATCAACACTCACAGTTTTGGCCGATTCTAGCCCGTATCATGGACTATTACTCACCGCTTTGGGGTCCCGAAGTGATTTCCACAATTAACGAACTGTGGGGTGCGATTACATGTCGGTCTTCAACACTACCAGTTTTGGCCGATTCTAGCCCGTTTCGTGGACTATTACTCACTATTTTGGGGTCGTGGAGTGATTTCCATGATTAATGAACCGCGGGGTGCGTTTACATGTCGGTCATCATCACTAGCAGTTTTGGCCGATTCTGTCCCGTTTCGTGGACTATTACTCATTGTTTTGGGGCACCGAAGTGATTTCCATGATTAACGAACCCCCGGTTGCGCTTATGTATCGGTTATCAGCACTCATGGTTTTTGTCGACTCTGACCCATTTCGTGGACTATTAATCACTGTTTTGGGGCCCCAAAGTGATATCCATGGTTGTTGAACCCCATGATGCGCTTACGTGTCGATCATCAACAAGCGCAGTTTGGGCCAATTTTGGCCCGTTTCTTGCACTATGACTTGGTTTAGGGGGTCCCGGAGTGATCTCCACGATTGACAATCTCCGGGGTGCATTTATGTGTCAGTCATCAACACTCAAAGTTTTGGCCAATTCTAACGCATTTTGTGTTTTAGGTCCTGGTGTGATTTCCATATGATTGACGAACACCGGGGTGTGTTTATGTGTCGGTTATCAACACTCACAGTTTTGGCTGATTCTGGCCCGTTTCATGGACTATTATTTACCATTTTTGGGCCCCAAAGTAATTTCCATGGTTGTTGAACCCCATGGTGCGCTTACGTGTCGATCATCAACAAGCGCGTTTTGGGCCGATTTTGGCCCGTTTCTTGCACTATTACTTAGTTTTGGGGGTCTTGGAGTGATCTCCATGATTGACGAACTCCGCGGTGCGTTTACGTGTCGGTTATCAACACTCACAAGTTTGGCCAATTCTGGTTCGTTTCATGCACTATTACTTACCGTTTAGCCGTCCTAGAGCGATTTCCATGATTGACAATCTGCGGGGTGCGTTTGCGTGTTTGTCGTCAACACTCACTGTTTTGGCCAATTCTGACGTGATTCGTGGACTATTACTCACCATTTAGGGGTCCCGAAGCGATTTCCATAGTTGTTGAACCCCAAGGTGATTTTACGTGTCGGTCATCAACACTCACAGTTTTGGCCGATTCTAACCCGTTTCATGGACTATTATTACTCATTGCTTTGGGGTCCCGAAGTGATTTCCACAATTAACGAACCGTGGGGTCCGTTTACATGTCGGTCTTCAACACTACCAGTTTTGGCCGATTCTAGCCCGTTTCGTGGACTATTACTCACTCTTTTGGGGTCCTAGAGTGATTTCCATGATTAACGAACCGCGGGGTGCGTTTACACGTCGGTCATCAACACTAGCAGTTTTGGCCAATTCTGTCCCGTTTCATGGACTATTACTCATTGTTTTGGGGCCCCGAAGTGATTTCCACGATTAACGAACCCCCGGTTGCGCTTATGTGTCGGTTATCAACACTCGCGGTTTTTGTCGACTCTGACCCGTTTCGTGGACTATTAATCACTGTTTTGGGGCCCCAAAGAGATATGCATGGTTGTTGAACCCCAAGATGCACTTAATTGTAGGTCATCAACAATCGCAAATTCGGCCGATTCTGGTCCGTTTGTTGGACTATTACTTAGTTTTGGGGGTCCCGGAGTGATCTGCATGATTGACGAACTCCGGGGTGCGTTTACATGTCGGTCATCAACACACACAGTTTTGGCTGATTCTAGCCTATTTCGTGGACTATTACTCACTGTTTTGGGGTCCCGGCATGATTTCCACGATTAACAAACCGCGGGATGTGTTTACATGTCGGTCATCAACACTAGCAGTTTTGGCCGATTCTGGCCCGTTTCGTGGACTATTACTCACTATTTTGGGGCCCCGGAGTGATTTCCATGATTAACGAACCCCCGGGTGCGCTTACGTGTCAGTTATCAACACTCGTGGTTTTTGTCGACTCTGACCCGTTTCATGGACCATTACTCACCGTTCTGGGGCCCTAAGCGATTTCCATGGTTGTTCAACCCCAAGATGCGCTTAAGTGTAGGTCATCAACAATCACAGTTTCGGCTCATTCTAGCCCGTTTCTTGGACTATTACTTAGTTTTGGGGGTCCCGGAGTGATTTCCACGATTTACGAACCCCGGGGTGCGTTTACGTGTCGGTCATCAACACTCACAGTTTTTGCCAATTCTAACGCTTTTCGTGGAATATTACTCACCGTTTTGGGGTCCCATGTGATATCCATAGTTGTGGAACCCCAAGGCGCACTTACGTGTCGGTCATCAACACTCACAGTTTTGGCTGATTCTGGCCCGTTTCATGGACTATTACTCACTGTTTTGGGGCCCCGGAGTAATTTCCTCGGTTAATGAACCGCGGGGTGCATTTATGCGTCGGTCATCAACACTCACAGTTTTGGCCGATTCTGGCCCGTTTCTTGGACTATTACTCTGTTTTCGGTCCCGGTGTGATTTCCATATGATTAACGAACACCGGGGTGCGTTTATGTGTCGGTCATCAACACTCACAGTTTTGGCTGATTCTGGCCCGTTTCGTGGACTATTACTTACCATTTTTGGGCCCCAAAGTAATTTCCATGGTTGTTGAACCCCATGGTGCGCTTACATGTCGATCATCAACAAGCGCGGTTTGGGTCCTCGAGTGATCTCCTTGATTGACGAACTCCGGCGTGCGCTTACTTGTCGGTCATCAACACTCACAATTTTGCCAATTCTGGTCCGTTTCATGCACTATTACTCACTGTTTTGGCGTCGCAGAGCGATTTCCACAATTGACAATCCCCGTGGTGCGTTTGCGTGTCAATCGTCAACACTCACTGTTTTGGCCAATTCTCACGCGATTCATGGACTATTACTCACCATTTAGGGCTCCCGAAGTGATTTCCATAGTTGTTGAACCCCAAGGTGCTTTTACGTGTCGGTCATCAACACTCACAGTTTTGCCCATTTCTAGCCCTTTTTGTGGACTATTACTCACTATTTTGTGGTCCCGGATTGATTTCCACGATTAACGAACTGCGGGGTGCGTTTACATGTCGGTCATCAACACTCACAGTTTGGGCCGATTCTGGCCCGTTTCGTCGACTATTACTCATCGTTTTGGGGCCCAGAGTGATTTCCCTGATTAAAGAACACCCGGGTGCGCTTACGTGTCGGTTATGAACACTCGCGGTTTTTGTCGACTCTGACCTGTTTCATGGACCATTACTCACCGTTTTGGGGCCCCAAGGCGATTTCCATGGTTGTTCAACCCCAAGATGTGCTTAAGTGTAGGTCATCAACAATCGCAGTTTCGGCCGATTCTGGCCCATTTCTTGGACTATTACTTAGTTTTGGGGGTCCTGGAGTGATTTCCACGATTTATGAACCCCGGGGTGCGTTTACGTGTCGGTCATCAAGACTCAAAGTTTTGGCCAATTCTAATGCGTTTCGTGGACTATTACTCACCGTTTTGGGGTCCCAAGTGATATCCATACTTGTTGAACCCCAAGGCGCGCTTACGTGTTAGTCATCAACACTCACAGTTTCTGCTGATTCGGGCCCGTTTCGTGGACTATTACTCACTGTTTTGGGGCCCCGGAGTGATTTCTCGGTTGATGAACCGCGGGGTGCGTTTACGTGTCGGTCATCAACACTCACAGTTTTGGCCGATTCTGGCCCGTTTCTTGGACTATTACTCTGTTTTCGGTCCCGGTGTGATTTCCATATGATTGACGAACACCGGGTGCATTTATGTGTCGGTCATCAACACTGACAGTTTTGGCTGATTCTGGCCCGTTTCGTGGACTATGACTCACCATTTTGGGGCCCCAAAGTGATTTCCATGGTTGTTGAACGTCATGGTGCACTTACGTTTCGATCATCAACAAGCGCAGTTTGGGCTGATTTTAGCCTGTTTCTTGCACTATTACTTAGTTTTGGGGGTCCCGGAGTGATCTCCATGATTGACAAACATCGGGGTGTGTTTACGTGTCGGTCATCAACACTCACAATTTTGACGAATTCTGGTCCGTTTCGTGCACTATTACTCACCGTTTTGGCGTCCCAGAGTGATTTCCACGATTGATAATCTCCGGGGTGCGTTTGCGTGTCTGTCGTCAACACTCACTGTTTTGGCCAATTCTGACGCGATTCATGGACTATTACTCACCATTTAGGGGTCTCGAAGCGATTTCCATAGTTGTTGAACCCCAATGTGCTTTTACGTGTCGGTCATCAACACTCACAGTTTTGGCCGATTCTAGCCCGTTTCATGGACTATTGCTCACTGTTTTGGGGTCCCGGCGTGATTTCCATGATTAACGAACCGCGGGGTGCGTTTACATGTCGGTCATCAACACTGGTAGTTTTGGCCGATTCTGGCCCGTTTCCTAGACTATTACTCACTGTTTTGGGGCCACGGAGTGATTTCCATGATTAACGAACCCCCGGGTGCGCTTACGCGTCGGTTATCAACACTCGCGGTTTTTGTCGACTCTGACCCGTTTCGTAGACCATTACTCACCGTTCTGGGGCCCCAAAGCGATTTCCGTGGTTGTTGAACCCCAAGATGCGCTTAAGTGTAGGTCATCAACAATCGCAGTTTCGGCCGACTCTGGCCCGTTTCTTGCACTATTACTTAATTTTGGGGGTCCCGGAGTGATTTCCACGATTTACGAACCCCGGGGTGTGTTTACGTGTCGGTCATCAACACTCATAGTTTTTGCCAATTCTAACACGTTTCCTGGACTATTACTCACCGTTTTGGGGTCCCAAGTGATATCCATAGTTGTGGAACCCCAAGGCGCGCATACATGTCAGTCATCAACACTCACATTTTTGGCTGATTCTGGCCCGTTTCATGGACTATTACTCACTGTTTTGGGGCGCCGGAGTAATTTCCTTGGTTAATGAACCGCGGGGTGCGTTTACGCTTCGGTCATCAACACTCACAGTTTTGGCCGATTCTGGCCCGTTTCTTGGACTATTACTTTGTTTTCGGTCCCGGTGTGATTTCCACATGATTGACGAACACCAGGGTGCATTTATGTGTCGGTCATCAACACTCACAGTTTTGTGTGATTCTGGCCCGTTTCATGGACTATTACTTACCATTTTTGGGCCCCAAAGTGATTTCCATGGTTGTTGAACCCCATGGTGCACTTACGTGTTGATCATCAACAAGCGCAGTTTGTGCCGATTTTGGCCCGTTTCTTGCACTATTACTTAGTTTTGGGGGTCCTGGAGTGATCTCCATGATTAACGAACTCCGTGGTGCGTTAACGTGTCGGTCATCAACACTCACAATTTTGGCCAATTCTGGTTCGTTTCATGCACTATTGCTCACCGTTTGGGCGTCCTAGAGCGATTTCCATGATTGACAATCCGTGGGGTGCGTTTGCGTGTCTGTCGTCAACACTCACTGTTTTGGCAAATTCTGACGCGATTCGTGGACTATTCCTCACCATTTTGGGGTCCCAAAGCGATTTCCATAGTTGTTGAACCCCAAGTTGATTTTACGTGTCGGTCATCAACACTCACAGTTTTGGCTGATTCGAGCCCGTTTCGTGGACTATTACTCAGTGCTTTGGGGTCCCGAAGTGATTTCCTCGATTAACGAACCACGGGATGCGTTTACAACACTACTAGTTTTGGCCGATCAGGCCCATTTCATGGACTATTACTCACTGTTTTGGGCCCCCGAAGTGATTTCCACGATTAACGAACCCCCGGGTGCACTTATGTGTCGGTTATCAACACTCGTGGTTTTTATCGACTCTGACCCATTTCGTGGACTATTAATCACTGTTTTGGGCCCCAAAGTGATTTCCATGGTTGTTGAACCCCATGATGCGCTTAATTGTAGGTCGTCAACAATCGCAGTTTCGTCCGATTCTGGTCCGTTTCTTGCACTATTACTTAGTTTTGGGGGTCCCGAAGTGATTTCCACAATTTACGAACCCCGGGGGTGCGTTTATGTGTCGGTCATCAACACTCATAGTTTTGGCCAATTCTAACAAGTTTCGGGACTATTATTCACCGGTTTGGGGACCCAAGTGATATGCATAGTTGTTGAACCCCAAGGGGCGCTTACATGTCGGTCATCAACACTCACAGTTTTGGCTGATTCTGGCCCGTTTCATGGACTATTACTCACTGTTTTGGGGCCCCGGAGTGATTTCCTCGGTTAATGAACCGCAGGGTGCGTTTACGTGTCGGTCATCAACACTCACAATTTTTGCCGATTCTGTCCCGTTTCTTGGACTATTGCTCTGTTTTGGGTCCCGGTGCAATTTCCATATGATTCGCAAACACCGGGGTGCATTTATGTGTCGGTCATCAACACTCACCGTTTTTGCTGATTCTGGCCAGTTTCATGGACTATTACTCACCATTTTCGGGCCCTAAAGTGATTTCTATGGTTGTTGAACCCCATGGTGCGCTTACGTGTCGATCATCAACAAGCACAGTTTGGGCCGATTTTGGCCCGTTTCTTGAACCATTACTTAGTTTTGGGGGTCCCGATGTGATCTCCACGATTGACGAACTCCGGGGTGCGTTTACGTGTCGGTCATCAACACTCACAATTTTGGCCAATTCTGGTCCGTTTCGTGCACTATTCCTCACCGTTTTGGCGTCCTAGAGCAATTTCCATGATTGACAATCCACGGGGTGCGTTTGCGTGTCTGTCGTCAGCACTCACTATTTTGGCCAATTCTGACGCGATTCATGGACTATTGCGCACCATTTAGGGGTCCCGAAGCGATTTCCATAGTTGTTGAACCCAAAGGTGCTTTTACGTGTAGGTCATCAACACTCACAGTTTAGGCCAATTCTAGCCCGTTTCCTTGCCTATTACTCACTATTTTGGGGTCCCGAAGTGATTTCCACGATTAACAAACCGCGGGGTCTAGTTACATGTCGGTCATCAACACTAGCGGTTTCGGCCGATTCTGGCCCGTTTCGTGGACTATTACTCACCGTTTTGGGGCCCCGGAGTGATTTCCACGATTAAGAAACCCCCGGGTGCTCTTACGTGGCGGTTATCAACACTCACAGTTTTGGCCGATTCTGGCCCGTTTCTTGGACTATTACTCTGTTTTCGGTCCCGGTGTGATTTCCATATGATTGACGAACACCGGGTGCATTTATGTGTCGGTGATCAACACTGACAGTTTTGGCTGATTCTGGCCTGTTTCGTGGACTATGACTCACCATTTTGGGGCCCCAAAGTGATTTCCATGGTTGTTGAACGTCATGGTGCACTTACGTTTCGATCATCAACAAGCGCAGTTTGGGCTGATTTTAGCCTGTTTCTTGCACTATTACTTAGTTTTGGGGGTCCCGGAGTGATCTCCATGATTGACAAACATCGGGGTGTGTTTACGTGTCGGTCATCAACACTCACAATTTTGACGAATTCTGGTCCGTTTCGTGCACTATTACTCACCGTTTTGGCGTCCCAGAGTGATTTCCACGATTGATAATCTCCGGGGTGCGTTTGCGTGTCTGTCGTCAACACTCACTGTTTTGGCCAATTCTGACGCGATTCATGGACTATTACTCACCATTTAGGGGTGTCGAAGCGATTTCCATAGTTGTTGAACCCCAATGTGCTTTTACGTGTCGGTCATCAACACTCACAGTTTTGGCCGATTCTAGCCCGTTTCATGGACTATTGCTCACTGTATTGGGGTCCCGGCGTGATTTCCACGATTAACGAACCGCGGGGTGCGTTTACATGTCGGTCATCAACACTGGTAGTTTTGGCCGATTCTGGCCCGTTTCCTAGACTATTACTCACTGTTTTGGGGCCACGGAGTGATTTCCATGATTAACGAACCCCCGGGTGCGCTTACGCGTTGGTTATCAACACTCGCGGTTTTTGTCGACTCTGACCCGTTTCGTAGACCATTACTCACCGTTCTGGGGCCCCAAAGCGATTTCCGTGGTTGTTGAACCTCAAGATGCGCTTAAGTGTAGGTCATCAACAATCGCAGTTTCGGCCGACTCTGGCCCGTTTCTTGCACTATTACTTAATTTTGGGGGTCCCGGAGTGATTTCCACGATTTACGAACCCCGGGGTGTGTTTATGTGTCGGTCATCAACACTCATAGTTTTTGCCAATTCTAACACGTTTCCTGGACTATTACTCACCGTTTTGGGGTCCCAAGTGATATCCATAGTTGTGGAACCCCAAGGCGCGCATACATGTCAGTCATCAACACTCACATTTTTGGCTGATTCTGGCCCGTTTCATGGACTATTACTCACTGTTTTGGGGCGCCGGAGTAATTTCCTCGGTTAATGAACCGCGGGGTGCGTTTACGCTTCGGTCATCAACACTCACAGTTTTGGCCGATTCTGGCCCGTTTCCTGGACTATTACTTTGTTTTCGGTCCCGGTGTGATTTCCACATGATTGACGAACACCAGGGTGCATTTATGTGTCGGTCATCAACACTCACAGTTTTGTGTGATTCTGGCCCGTTTCGGGGACTATTACTTACCATTTTTGGGCCCCAAAGTGATTTCCATGGTTGTTGAACCCCATGGTGCACTTACGTGTTGATCATCAACAAGCGCAGTTTGTGCCGATTTTGGCCCGTTTCTTGCACTATTACTTAGTTTTGGGGGTCCTGGAGTGATCTCCATGATTAACGAACTCCGTGGTGCGTTAACGTGTCGGTCATCAACACTCACAATTTTGGCCAATTCTGGTTCGTTTCATGCACTATTGCTCACCGTTTGGGCGTCCTAGAGCGATTTCCATGATTGACAATCCGTGGGGTGCGTTTGCGTGTCTGTCGTCAACACTCACTGTTTTGGCAAATTCTGACGCGATTCGTGGACTATTCCTCACCATTTTGGGGTCCCAAAGCGATTTCCATAGTTGTTGAACCCCAAGTTGATTTTATGTGTCGGTCATCAACACTCACAGTTTTGACTGATTCGAGCCTGTTTCGTGGACTATTACTCAGTGCTTTGGGGTCCCGAAGTGATTTTCTCGATTAACGAACCACGGGATGCGTTTACAACACTACTAGTTTTGGCCGATCAAGCCCATTTCATGGACTATTACTCACTGTTTTGGGCCCCCGAAGTGATTTCCACGATTAACGAACCCCCGGGTGCACTTATGTGTCGGTTATCAACGCTCGTGGTTTTTGTCGACTCTGACCCATTTCGTGGACTATTAATCACTGTTTTGGGCCCCAAAGTGATTTCCATGGTTGTTGAACCCCATGATGCGCTTAATTGTAGGTCGTCAACAATCGCAGTTTCGTCCGATTCTGGTCCGTTTCTTGCACTATTACTTAGTTTTGGGGGTCCCGAAGTGATTTCCACAATTTACGAACCCCGGGGGTGCGTTTATGTGTCGGTCATCAACACTCATAGTTTTGGCCAATTCTAACAAGTTTCGGGACTATTATTCACCGGTTTGGGGACCCAAGTGATATGCATAGTTGTTGAACCCCAAGGGGCGCTTACATGTCGGTCATCAACACTCACAGTTTTGGCTGATTCTGGCCCGTTTCATGGACTATTACTCACTGTTTTGGGGCCCCGGAGTGATTTCCTCGGTTAATGAACTGCAGGGTGCGTTTACGTGTCGGTCATCAACACTCACAGTTTTTGCCGATTCTGGCCCGTTTCTTGGACTATTGCTCTGTTTTGGGTCCCGGTGCAATTTCCATATGATTCGCAAACACCGGGGTGCATTTATGTGTCGGTCATCAACACTCACCGTTTTTGCTGATTCTGGCCAGTTTCATGGACTATTACTCACCATTTTCGGGCCCTAAAGTGATTTCTATGGTTGTTGAACACCATGGTGCGCTTACGTGTCGATCATCAACAAGCACAGTTTGGGCCGATTTTGGCCCGTTTCTTGAACCATTACTTAGTTTTGGGGGTCCCGATGTGATCTCCACGATTGACGAACTTCGGGGTGCGTTTACGTGTCGGTCATCAACACTCACAATTTTGGCCAATTCTGGTCCGTTTCGTGCACTATTCCTCACCGTTTTGGCGTCCTAGAGCAATTTCCATGATTGACAATCCACGGGGTGCGTTTGCGTGTCTGTCGTCAACACTCACTATTTTGGCCAATTCTGACGCGATTCATGGACTATTGCTCACCATTTAGGGGTCCCGAAGCGATTTCCATAGTTGTTGAACCCAAAGGTGCTTTTACGTGTAGGTCATCAACACTCACAGTTTAGGCCAATTCTAGCCCGTTTCCTTGCCTATTACTCACTGTTTTGGGGTCCCGAAGTGATTTCCACGATTAACAAACCGCGGGGTCTGGTTACATGTCGGTCATCAACACTAGCGGTTTCGGCCGATTCTGGCCCGTTTCGTGGACTATTACTCACCGTTTTGGGGCCCCGGAGTGATTTCCACGATTAAGAAACCCCCGGGTGCTCTTACGTGGCGGTTATCAACACTCGTGGTTTTTGTCGACTCCGACCAGTTTCGTGGACCATTACTCACCATTTTGGAGCCCCAAAGCGATTTCCATGGTTGTTGAACCCCAAGTTGCGCTTAAGTGTAGGTCATCAACAATCGCAGTTTCGGCCGATTCTGGCCCGTTTCTTGGACTATTACTTAGTTTTGGGGGTCCCGGAATGATTTCCACGATTTACGAACCCCGGGGTGCATTTACGTGTCGGTTATCAACAATCATAGTTTTGGCCAATTCTAACGCCTTTCGTGGACTATTACTCGGCGTTTTGGGGTCCCAAGTGATATCCATAGTTGTTGAACCCGAAGGCGCGCTTACGTGTCGGTCATCAACACTCACAGTTTTGGCTTATTCAGGCCCGTTTCATGGACTATTACTCACTGTTTTTGGGCCCCGGAGTGATTTCCACGGTTAATGAACCTCGCGGTGAGTTTATGTGTGGGTCATCAACACTCACAGTTTTGTCCGATTTTGGCTCGTTTCTTGGAGTATTACTCTGCTTTGGGTCCCGGTGTGATTTCCATATGATTGACGAACACCGGGGTGCGTTTATGTGTCGATCATCAACACTCACAGTTTAGGCCAATTGTAGCCCGTTTCCTTGACTATTACTCACTGTTTTGGGGTCCCGAAATGATTTGCACGATTAACAAACCGCGGGGTCCGTTTACATGTCGTTCATCAACCCTAGCGGTTTCGGCCGATACTGGCCCGTTTCGTGGACTATTACTCACTGTTTTGGGGCTCGGAGTGATCTCCACGATTAACGAACTCCCGGGCGACTTACGTGTCGGTTATCAACACTCGCGGTTTTTGTCGACTCTGACCAGTTTCGTGGACCATTACTTACCATTTTGGAGCCCCAAAGCAATTTCCATGGTTGTTGAACCCCAAGGTGCGCTAAAGTGTAGGTCATCAACAATTGCAGTTTCGGCCGATTCTGGCCAGTTTCTTGGACTACTACTTAGTTTTGGGGGTCCCGGAGTGATTTCCACGATTTACGAACCCCAGGGTGCGTTTACGTGTCGGTTATCAACACTCACAGTTTTGGCCAATTCTAACGCCTTTCGTGGACTATTACTCGGCGTTTTGGGGTCCCAAGTGATATCCATAGTTGTTGAACCCGAAGGCTCGCTTACGTGTCGGTCATCAACGCTCACAATTTTGGCTTATTCAGGCCCGTTTCATGGACTATTACTCTCTGTTTTGGGGCCCCGGAGTGATTTCCACGGTTAATGAACCTCGTGGTGCGTTTATGTGTGGGTCATCAACACTCACAGTTTTGGCCGATTCTGGCTCGTTTGTTGGACTATTACTCTGCTTTGGGTCCCGGTGTGATTTCCATATGATTGACGAACACCGGGGTGCGTTTATGTGTCGATCATCAACACTCACAGTTTAGGCCAATTCTAGCCCATTTCCCTGACTATTACTCACTGTTTTGGGGTCCCGAAATGATTTCCACGATTAACAAACCGCGGGGTCCGTTTACATGTCGGTCATCAACACTAGCGGTTTCGGCCGATACTAGCCCGTTTCGTGGACTATTACTCACTGTTTTGGGGCCCGGAGTGATCTCCACGATTAACGAACCCCCGGGCGCTCTTACGTGTCGGTTATCAACACTCGCGGTTTTTGTCGACTCTGACCAGTTTCGTGGACCATTACTCACCATTTTGGAGCCCCAAAGCAATTTCCATGGTTGTTGAACCCCAAGGTGCGCTAAAGTGTAGGTCATCAACAATCGCAGTTCCGGCCGATTCTGGCCAGTTTCTTGGACTACTACTTAGTTTTGGGGGTCCCGGAGTGATTTCCACGATTTACGAACCCCGGGGTGCGTTTACGTGTCGGTTATCAACACTCACAGTTTTGGCCAATTCTAACGCCTTTCGTGGACTATTACTCGGCGTTTTGGGGTCCCAAATGATATCCATAGTTGTTGAACCCGAAGGCGCGCTTACGTGTCGGTCATCAACACTCACAGTTTTGGCTTATTCAGGCCCGTTTCATGATTACTCACTGTTTTGGGGCCCCGGAGTGATTCCAGGGTTAATGAACCTCGCGGTGCGTTTATGTGTGGGTCATCAACACTCACAATTTTGGCCGATTTTGGCTTGTTTCTTGGACTATTACTCTGCTTTGGGTCCCGATGTGATTTCCATATGATTGACGAACACCGGGGTGGGTTTATGTGTCGATCATCAACACTCACAGTTTAGGCCAATTCTAGCCCGTTTCCTTGACTATTACTCACTGTTTTGGGGTCCCGAAATGATTTCCACGGTTAACAAACCGCGGGGTGCGTTTACATGTCGGTCATCAACACTAGCGGTTTCGGCCGATACTGGCCCGTTTCGTGGACTATTACTCACTATTTTGGGGCCCGGAGTGATATCCACGATTAACGAACCCCCGGGCGCTCTTACGTTTCGGTTATCAACACTCACGGTTTTTGTCGAGTCTGACCAGTTACGTGGAACATTACTCACCATTTTGGAGCCCCAAAGCAATTTCCATGGTTGTTGAACCCCAAGGTGCACTAAAGTGTAGGTCATCAACAATCGCAGTTTCGGCCGATTCTGGCTAGTTTCTTGGACTACTACTTAGTTTTGGGGGTCCCGGAGTGATTTCCACGATTTACGAACCCCGGGGTGCGTTTACGTGTCGGTTATCAACACTCACAGTTTTGGCCAATTCTAATGCCTTTCGTGGACTATTACTCGGCGTTTTGGGGTCCCAAGTGATATCCATAGTTGTTGAACCCGAAGGCGCGCTTACATGTCGGTCATCAACACTCATAGTTTTGGCTTATTCAGGCTCGTTTCATGGACTATTACTCACTGTTTTGGGGCCCCGGAGTGATTTCCACGGTTAATGAACCTCGCGGTGCGTTTATGTGTGGGTCATCAACACTCACAGTTTTGGCTGATTCTGGCTCGTTTCTTGGACTATTACTCTGCTTTGGGTCCCGGTGTGATTTCCATATGATTGACGAACACCGGGGTGCGTTTATGTGTCGATCATCAACACTCACAGTTTAGGCCAATTCTAGCCCGTTTCCTTGACTATTACTCACTGTTTTGGGGTCCCGAAATGATTTCCACGATTAACAAACCGCGGGGTCCGTTTACATGTCGGTCATCAACACTAGCGGTTTCGGCCGATACTGGCCCGTTTCATGGACTATTACTCACTGTTTTGGGGCTCGGAGTGATCTCCACGATTAACGAACCCCCGGGCGACTTACGTGTCGGTTATCAACACTTGCGGTTTTTGTCGACTCTGACCAGTTTCGTGGACCATTACTTACCATTTTGGAGCCCCAAAGCAATTTTCATGGTTGTTGAACCCCAAGGTGCGCTAAAGTGTAGGTCATCAACAATTGCAGTTTCAGCCGATTCTGGCCAGTTTCTTGGACTACTACTTAGTTTTGGGGGTCCCGGAGTGATTTCCACGATTTACGAACCCCAGGGTGCGTTTACGTGTCGGTTATCAACACTCACAGTTTTGGCCAATTCTAACGCCTTTCGTGGACTATTACTCGGCGTTTTGGGGTCCCAAGTGATATCCATAGTTGTTGAACCCGAAGGCGCGCTTACGTGTCGGTCATCCACACTCACAGTTTTGGCTTATTCAGGCCCGTTTCATGGACTATTACTCACTGTTTTGGGGCCCCGGAGTGATTTCCACTGTTAATGAACCTCGTGGTGCCTTTATGTGTGGGTCATCAACACTCACAGTTTTGGCCGATTCTGGCTCGTTTCTTGGACTATTACTCTGCTTTGGGTCCCGGTGTGATTTCCATATGATTGACGAACACCGGGGTGGGTTTATGTGTCGATCATCAACACTCACAGTTTAGGCCAATTCTAGCCCGTTTCCTTGACTATTACTCACTGTTTTGGGGTCCCGAAATGATTTCCACGATTAACAAACCGCGGGGTGCGTTTACATGTCGGTCATCAACACTAGCGGTTTCGGCCGATACTGGCCCGTTTCGTGGACTATTACTCACTATTTTGGGGCCCGGAGTGATATCCACGATTAACGAACCCCCGGGCGCTCTTACGTTTCGGTTATCAACACTTGCGGTTTTTGTCGACTCTGACCAGTTACGTGGAACATTACTCACCATTTTGGAGCCCCAAAGCAATTTCCATGGTTGTTGAACCCCAAGGTGCACTAAAGTGTAGGTCATCAACAATCGCAGTTTCGGCCGATTCTGGCCAGTTTCTTGGACTACTACTTAGTTTTGGGGGTCCCGGAGTGATTTCCACGATTTACGAACCCCGGGGTGCGTTTACGTGTCGGTTATCAACACTCACAGTTTTGGCCAATTCTAATGCCTTTCGTGGACTATTACTCGGCGTTTTGGGGTCCCAAGTGATATCCATAGTTGTTGAACCCGAAGGCGCGCTTACATGTCGGTCATCAACACTCATAGTTTTGGCTTATTCAGGCTCGTTTCATGGACTATTACTCACTGTTTTGGGGCCCCGGAGTGATTTCCACGGTTAATGAACCTCGCGGTGCGTTTATGTGTGGGTCATCAACACTCACAGTTTTGGCTGATTCTGGCTCGTTTCTTGGACTATTACTCTGCTTTGGGTCCCGGTGTGATTTCCATATGATTGACGAACACCGGGGTGCGTTTATGTGTCGATCATCAACACTCACAGTTTAGGCCAATTCTAGCCCGTTTCCTTGACTATTACTCACTGTTTTGGGGTCCCGAAATGATTTCCACGATTAACAAACCGCGGGGTCCGTTTACATGTCGGTCATCAACACTAGCGGTTTCGGCCGATACTGGCCCGTTTCATGGACTATTACTCACTGTTTTGGGGCTCGGAGTGATCTCCACGATTAACTAACCCCCGGGCGACTTACGTGTCGGTTATCAACACTTGCGGTTTTTTTCGACTCTGACCAGTTTCGTGGACCATTACTTACCATTTTGGAGCCCCAAAGAAATTTTCATGGTTGTTGAACCCCAAGGTGCGCTAAAGTGTAGGTCATCAACAATTGCAGTTTCGGCCGATTCTGGCCAGTTTCTTGGACTACTACTTAGTTTTGGGGGTCCCGGAGTGATTTCCACGATTTACGAACCCCAGGGTGCGTTTACGTGTCGGTTATCAACACTCACAGTTTTGGCCAATTCTAACGCCTTTCGTGGACTATTACTCGGCGTTTTGGGGTCCCAAGTGATATCCATAGTTGTTGAACCCGAAGGCGCGCTTACGTGTCGGTCATTAACACTCACAGTTTTGGCTTATTCAGGCCCGTTTCATGGACTATTACTCACTGTTTTGGGGCCCCGGAGTGATTTCCACTGTTAATGAACCTCGTGGTGCCTTTATGTGTGGGTCGTCAACACTCACAGTTTTGGCCGATTCTGGCTCGTTTCTTGGACTATTACTCTGCTTTGGGTCCCGGTGTGATTTCCATATGATTGACGAACACCGGGGTGGGTTTATGTGTCGATCATCAACACTCACAGTTTAGGCCAATTCTAGCCCGTTTCCTTGACTATTACTCACTGTTTTGGGGTCCCGAAATGATTTCCACGATTAACAAACCGCGGGGTGCGTTTACATGTCGGTCATCAACACTAGCAGTTTCGGCCGATACTGGCCCGTTTCGTGGACTATTACTCACTATTTTGGGGCCCGGAGTGATATCCACGATTAACGAACCCCCGGGCGCTCTTACGTTTCGGTTATCAACACTCGCGGTTTTTGTCGACTCTGACCAGTTACGTGGAACATTACTCACCATTTTGGAGCCCCAAAGCAATTTCCATGGTTGTTGAACCCCAAGGTGCACTAAAGTGTAGGTCATCAACAATCGCAGTTTCGGCCGATTCTGGCCAGTTTCTTGGACTACTACTTAGTTTTGGGGGTCCCGGAGTGATTTCCACGATTTACGAACCCCGGGGTGCGTTTACGTGTCGGTTATCAACACTCACAATTTTGGCCAATTCTAATGCCTTTCGTGGACTATTACTCGGCGTTTTGGGGTCCCAAGTGATATCCATAGTTGTTGAACCCGAAGGCGCGCTTACATGTCGGTCATCAACACTCATAGTTTTGGCTTATTCAGGCTCGTTTCATGGACTATTACTCACTGTTTTGGGGCCCCGGAGTGATTTCCACGGTTAATGAACCTCGCGGTGAGTTTATGTGTGGGTCATCAACACTCACAGTTTTGGCTGATTCTGGCTCGTTTCTTGGACTATTACTCTGCTTTGGGTCCCGGTGTGATTTCCATATGATTGACGAACACCGGGGTGCGTTTATGTGTCGATCATCAACACTCACAGTTTAGGCCAATTCTAGCCCGTTTCCTTGACTATTACTCACTGTTTTGGGGTCCCGAAATGATTTCCACGATTAACAAACCGCGGGGTCCGTTTACATGTCGGTCATCAACACTAGCGGTTTCGGCCGATACTGGCCCGTTTCGTGGACTATTACTCACTGTTTTGGGGCTCGGAGTGATCTCCACGATTAACGAACCCCCGGGCGACTTACGTGTCGGTTATCAACACTTGCGGTTTTTGTCGACTCTGACCAGTTTCGTGGACCATTACTTACCATTTTGGAGCCCCAAAGCAATTTCCATGGTTGTTGAACCCCAAGGTGCGCTAAAGTGTAGGTCATCAACAATTGCAGTTTCGGCCGATTCTGGCCAGTTTCTTGGACTACTACTTAGTTTTGGGGGTCCCGGAGTGATTTCCACGATTTACGAACCCCAGGGTGCGTTTACGTGTCGGTTATCAACACTCACAGTTTTGGCCAATTCTAACGCCTTTCGTGGACTATTACTCGGCGTTTTGGGGTCCCAAGTGATATCCATAGTTGTTGAACCCGAAGGCGCGCTTACGTGTCGGTCATCAACACTCACAGTTTTGGCTTATTCAGGCCCATTTCATGGACTATTACTCACTGTTTTGGGGCCCCGGAGTGATTTCCACGGTTAATGAACCTCGTGGTGCCTTTATGTGTGGGTCATCAACACTCACAGTTTTGGCCGATTCTGGCTCGTTTCTTGGACTATTACTCTGCTTTGGGTCCCGGTGCGATTTCCATATGATTGACGAACACCAGGGTGCGTTTATGTGTCGATCATCAACACTCACAGTTTAGGCCAATTCTAGCCCATTTCCTTGACTATTACTCACTGTTTTGGGGTCCCGAAATGATTTCCACGATTAAGAAACCGCGGGGTCCGTTTACATGTCGGTCATCAACACTAGCGGTTTCGGCCGATACTAGCCCGTTTCATGGACTATTACTCACTGTTTTGGGGCCCGGAGTGATCTCCACGATTAACGAACCCCCGGGCGCTCTTACGTGTCGGTTATCAACACTCGCGGTTTTTGTCGACTCTGACCAGTTTCGTGGACCATTACTCACCATTTTGGAGCCCCAAAGCAATTTCCATGGTTGTTGAACCCCAAGGTGCGCTAAAGTGTAGGTCATCAACAATCGCAGTTCCGGCCGATTCTGGCCAGTTTCTTGGACTACTACTTAGTTTTGGGGGTCCCGGAGTGATTTCCACGATTTACGAACCCCGGGGTGCGTTTACGTGTCGGTTATCAACACTCACAGTTTTGGCCAATTCTAACGCCTTTCGTGGACTATTACTCAGCGTTTTGGGGTCCCAAATGATATCCATAGTTGTTGAACCCGAAGGCGCGCTTACGTGTCGGTCATCAACACTCACAGTTTTGGCTTATTCAGGCCCGTTTCATGATTACTCACTGTTTTGGGGCCCCGGAGTGATTCCACGGTTAATGAACCTCGCGGTGCGTTTATGTGTGGGTCATCAACACTCACAGTTTTGGCCGATTCTGGCTTGTTTCTTGGACTATTACTCTGCTTTGGGTCCCGGTGTGATTTCCATATGATTGACGAACACCGGGGTGGGTTTATGTGTCGATCATCAACACTCACAGTTTAGGCCAATTCTAGCCCGTTTCCTTGACTATTACTCACTGTTTTGGGGTCCCGAAATGATTTCCACGATTAACAAACCGCGGGGTGCGTTTACATGTCGGTCATCAACACTAGCGGTTTCGGCCGATACTGGCCCGTTTCGTGGACTATTACTCACTATTTTGGGGCCCGGAGTGATATCCACGATTAACCAACCCCCGGGCGCTCTTACGTTTCGGTTATCAACACTCGCGGTTTTTGTCGACTCTGACCAGTTACGTGGAACATTACTCACCATTTTGGAGCCCCAAAGCAATTTCCATGGTTGTTGAACCCCAAGGTGCGCTAAAGTGTAGGTCATCAACAATCGCAGTTTCGGCCGATTCTGGCCAGTTTCTTGGACTACTACTTAGTTTTGGGGGTCCCGGAGTGATTTCCATGATTTACGAACCCCGGGGTGCGTTTACGTGTCAGTTATCAACACTCACAGTTTTGGCCAATTCTAATGCCTTTCGTGGACTATTACTCGGCGTTTTGGGGTCCCAAGTGATATCCATAGTTGTTGAACCCGAAGGCGCGCTTACATGTCGGTCATCAACACTCATAGTTTTGGCTTATTCAGGCTCGTTTCATGGACTATTACTCACTGTTTTGGGGCCCCGGAGTGATTTCCACGGTTAATGAACCTCGCGGTGCGTTTATGTGTGGGTCATCAACACTCACAGTATTGGCTGATTCTGGCTCGTTTCTTGGACTATTACTCTGCTTTGGGTCCCGGTGTGATTTCCATATGATTGACGAACACCGGGGTGCGTTTATGTGTCGATCATCAACACTCGCTGTTTTGGCCGATTCTGGCCCGTTTTTTGGACACTCACTGTTTTGTGTTCCCGGAGTGATTTTCACGGTTAACAAACCGCGAGGTGCGTTTACGTGCCGGTCATGAACACTCACAGTTCTGGCCCGTTTCGTGGACTATTACTCACCATTTTGGGGCCCCAAAGTGATTTCCATGGTTGTTGAACCCCATGGTGCGCTTACGTGTCGATCATCAACAAGTGCAGTTTGGGCCAATTTTTGCCCGTTTCTTGCACTATTGCTTAGTTTTGGGGGTCCCAGAGTGATCTCCACGATTGGCGAACTCTGGGATGCGGTTACGTGTCGGTCATCAACACTCACAATTTTGGCCAGTTGTGGTCCGTTTCATGCACTATTACTCATCGTTTTGGCGTCCCAGAGCGATTTCCATGATTGACAATCCGCGGGCTGAGTTTGCGTGTCTGTCGTCAGCACTCACTGTTTTGGCCAATTCCGACGCGATTCGTTGACTATTACTCACCATTTAGGGGTCCCGAAGCGATTTCCATAGTTGTTGAACCCCAAGGTGCTTTAACGTGTCGGTCGTCAATACTCACAGTTTTGGCCGATTCTAGCCTGTTTGGTGGATTATTACTCACTGTTTTGGGGTCCCGGAGTGATTTCCATGATTAACGAACCCCCGGGTGCGCTTACGTGTCGGTTATCAACACTCGCGGTTTTTGTCGACTCTGACCCGTTTCGTGGACCATTACTCACCATTTGGGGCCCCAAAGCGATTTCCATGGTTGTTGAACCCCAAGATGCGCTTAAGTGTAGGTCATCAACAATCACAGTTTCGGCCGATTCTGGCCCGTTTCTTGGAATATTACTTAGTTTTGGGGGTCCCGGAGTGATTTCCCCGAATTACGAACCCCGTGGTGCGTTTACGTGTTGGTCATCAACACTCACAGTTTTGGCCAATTCTAAGGCGTTTCGTGGATTGTTACTCACCGTTTTGGGGTCCCAAGTGATATCTATAGTTGTTGAACCCCAAGGGGCGCTTACGTGTCGGTCATCATCACTCACAGTTTTGGCTGATTCTGGCCCGTTTCATGGACTATTTCTCATTGTTTTCGGGCCCCAGAGTTGTTTCCACGGTTAATGAACTGCGGGGTGCGTTTACCTGTCGATCATCAACACCCACAGTTTTGGCCGATTCTGGCCCGTTTCTTGGACTATTACTCTGTTTTGGGTCCCGGTGTGATTTCCATATGATTGACGAACACCAGGGTGCGTTTATGTGTCGGTCATCAACACTCACAGTTTAGGCCAATTCTAGCCCGTTTCCTTGACTATTACTCACTGTTTTGGGGCCCCGAAGTGATTTCCAGGATTAACAAACCGCGGGGTCCGTTTACATGTCGGTCATCAACACTAGCGGTTTCGGTCGATTCTGTCCCGTTTCGTGGACTATTACTCACTGTTTTGGGGCCCGGAGTGATTTCCACGATTAACGAACCCCCGGGTGCTCTTACGCGTCGGTTATCAACACTCGCGGTTTTTGTCGACTCTGACCAGTTTCGTGGACCATTACTCACCATTTTGGAGCCCCAATGCAATTTCCATCGTTGTTGAACCCCAAGGTGCGCTAAAGTGTAGGTCATCAACAATCGCAGTTTCGGCCAATTCTGGCCCGTTTCTTGGACTAGTACTTAGTTTTGGGGGTCCCGGAGTGATTTCCCCGAATTACGAACCCCGGGGTGTGTTTACGTGTTGGTCATCAACACTCACAGTTTTGGCCAATTCTAAGGCGTTTCGTGGACTATTACTCACCGTTTTTGGGTCCCAAGTGATATCCATAGTTGTTGAACCCGAAGGCGCGCTTATGTGTCGGTCATCAACACTCATAGTTTTGGCTTATTCAGGCCTGTTTCATGGACTACTACTCAATGTTTTGGGGCCCCGGAGTGATTTCCACGGTTAATGAACCTCGCGGTGCGTTTACATGTGGGTCATCAACAATCATAGTTTTGGCCGATTCTAGCTCGTTTCTTGGACTATTACTCTGCTTTGGGTCCCGGTGTGATTTCCATATGATTGACGAACACCAGGGTGCGTTTATGTGTCGATCATCAACACTCACTGTTTTGTGTTCCCGGAGTGATTTTCACGGTCAACAAACCGCGAGGTGCGTTTACGTGCCGGTCATGAACATTCATAGTTTTGGCTGATTCTGGCCCGTTTCATGGACTATTACTCACCATTTCGGGCCCCCAAAGTGATTTCCATGTTTGTTGAACCCCATGGTGCGCTTACGTGTCGATCATCAACAAGCACAGTGTGGGCAGATTTTGGCCCGTTTCTTGCACTATTACTTCGTTTTGGGGGTCCCGGAGTGATCTCCACGGTTGATGAACTCTGGGATGCGTTTACGTGTCGGTCATCAACACTCGCAATTTTGGCCAATTCTGGTCTGTTTCGTGCACTATTACTCATCGTTTTGGCGTCCCAGAGTGATTTCCATGATTGACAATCCGCGGGGTGCGTTTGCGTGTCTGTCGTCAACACTCGCTGTTTTGGCCAATTCTGACGCGATTCGTTGACTATTACTCACCATTTAGGGGTCCCGAAGCAATTTCCATAGTTCTTGAACCCCAAGGTGCTTTAACGTGTCGGTCGTCAACACTCACTGTTTTGGGGTCCCGGAGTGATTTCCATGATTAATGAACCCCCGGGTGCGCTTACGTGTTGGTTATCAACACTCGCGGTTTTTGTCGACTCTGACCCGTTTCGTGGACCATTACTCACCATTTTGGGGCCCCAAAGCGATGTCCATGGTTGTTGAACCCCAAGATGCGCTTAAGTGTAGGTCCTCAACAATCACAGTTTCAGCCGATTCTGGCCCGTTTCTTGGACTATTACTTAGTTTTGGGGGTCCTGGAGTGATTTCCCCGAATTACGAACCCCGGGGTGCGTTTACGTGTCGGTCATCATCACTCACAGTTTTGGCTGATTCTGGCCCGTTTCATGGACTATTTTTCATTGTTTTGCGGGCCCAGAGTTATTTCCACGGTTAATGAACTGCGGGGTGCGTTTACGTGTCGATCATCAACACTCACAGTTTTGGCCGATTCTGGCCCGTTTCTTGGACTATTACTCTGTTTTGGGTCCCGGTGTGATTTCCATATGATTGACGAACACCGGGGTGCATTTATGTGTCGGTCATCAACACTCACAGTTTAGGCCAATTCTAGCCTGTTTCCTTTACTATTACTCACTGTTTTGGGGTCCCGAAGTGATTTCCATGATTAACAAACCACGGGGTCCCTTTACATGTCGGTCATCTACACTAGCGGTTTCGGCCGATTCTGGCCCGTTTCGTGGACTATTACTCACTGTTTTGGGGCCCGGAGTGATTTCCACGATTAACGAACCCCCGGGTGCTCTTACGTGTCGGTTATCAACACTCGCGGTTTTTGTCGACTCTGACCAGTTTCGTGGACCATTAGTCACCATTTTGGAGCCCGAAAGCAATTTCCATGGTTGTTGAACCCCAAGGTGCGCTAAAGTGTAGGTCATCAACAATCGCAGTTTCGGCCGATTCTCGCCCGTTTCTTGGACTACTACTTAGTTTTGGGGGTCCCGGAGTGATTTCCATGATTAACGAACCCTGGGGTGCGTTTACGTTTCGGTTATCAACACTCACAGTTTTGGCCAATTCTAACGCCTTTCGTGGACTATAACTCGCCGTGTTGTGGTCCCAAATGATATCCATAGTTGTTGAACCCGAAGGCGCGCTTACGTGTCGGTCATCAACACTCATAGTTTTGGCTTATTCAGGCCTGTTTCATGGACTATTACTCACTGTTTTGGGGCCCCGGAGTGATTTTGACGGTTAATGAACCTCGCGATGCGTTTACGTGTGGGTCATCAACAATCATAGTTTTGGCCGATTCTAGCTCGTTTCTTGGACTATTACTCTGCTTTGGGTCCCGGTGTGATTTCCATATGATTGACAAACACCGGGGTGCATTTATGTGTTGATCATCAACACTCGCTGTTTTGGCCGATTCTGGGCCGTTTCATGGACACTCACTGTTTTGTGTTCCCGGAGTGATTTTCATGGTTAACAAACCGCGAGGTGCGTTTACGTGCCGGTCATGAACACTCACAGTTTTAGCTGATTCTGGCCCGTTTCTTGGACTATTACTCACCATTTCGGGGCCCCAAAGTGATTTCCATGGTTGTTGAACCCCATGGTGCGCTTACGAGTCGATCATCAACAACCACAATTTGGGCCGATTTTGGCCCGTTTCTTGCAATATTAGTTAGTTTTGGGGGTCCCGGAGTGATCTCCACGGTTGATGAACTCTGGGATGCGTTTACGTGTCGGTCATCAACACTCACAATTTTGGCCAATTCTGGTCCGTTTCGTGCACTATTACTCATCGTTTTGGCGTCCCAGAGTGATTTCCATGATTGACAATCCGCGGGGTGCGTTTGCGTGTCTGTCGTCAACACTCGCTATTTTGGCCAATTCCGACGCGATTCATTGACTATTACTTACCATTTAGGGGTCCCAAAGCGATTTCCATAGTTCTTGAACCCCAAGGTGCTTTAACGTGTCGGTCGTCAACACTCACAGTTTTAGCCGATTCTAACCTGTTCGGTGGACTATTACTCACTGTTTTGGGGTCCCGGAGTGATTTCCATGATTAACGAACCCCCGGGTGCGCTTACGTGTTGGTTATCAACACTCGCGGTTTTTGTCGACTCTGACCCGTTTCGTGGACCATTACTCACCATTTTGGGGCCCCAAAGCGATTTCCATGGTTGTTGAACCACAAGATGCGATTAAGTGTAGGTCATGAACAATCAATGTTTCGGCCGATTCTGGCCCGTTTCTTGTACTATTACTTAGTTTTGGGGGTCCCGGAGTGATTTCCCCGAATTACGAACCCCGGGGTGCGTTTACGTGTTGGTCATCAACACTCACAGTTTTGGCCAATTCTAAGGCGTTTCGTGGAGTATTACTCACCCTTTTGGGGTCCCAAGTGATATCCACAGTTGTTGAACCCCAAGGGGCGCTTACGTGTCGGTCATCATCACTCACAGTTTTGGCTGATTCTGGCCCGTTTCATGGACTATTTCTCATTGTTTTGCGGCCCCAGAGTTATTTCCACGGTTAATGAACTGCGGGGTGCGTTTACGTGTCGATCATCAACACTCACAGTTTTGGCCGATTCTGGCCCGTTTCTTGGACTATTACTCTATTTTGGGTCCCGGTGTGATTTCCATATGATTCACGAACACCGGGGTGCGTTTATGTGTCGGTCATCAACACTCATAGTTTAGGCCAATTCTAGCCTGTTTCCTTGACTATTACTCACTGTTTTGGGGTCCCGAAGTGATTTCCACGATTAACAAACCACGGGGTCCGTTTACATGTCGGTCATCAACACTAGCGGTTTCAGCCGATTCTGGCCCGTTTCGTGGACTATTACTCACTGTTTTGGGGCCCGGAGTGATTTCCACGATTAACGAACCCCCGGTGCTCTTACGTGTCGGTTATCAACACTCGCGGTTTTTGTCGACTCTGACCAGTTTCGTGGACCATTACTCACCATTTTGGAGCCCGAAAGCAATTTCCATGGTTGTTGAACCCTAAGGTGCGCTAAAGTGTAGGTCATCAACAATCGCAGTTTCGGCCGATTCTCGCCCATTTCTTGGACTACTACTTAGTTTTGGGGGTCCCGGAGTGATTTCCATGATTTACGAACCCCGGGGCGCGTTTACGTTTCGGTTATCAACACTCACAGTTTTGGCCAATTCTAACGCCTTTCGTGGACTATAACTCGCCATTTTGGGGTCCCAAGTGATATCCATAGTTGTTGAACCCGAAGGCGCGCTTACGTGTCGGTCATCAACACTCATAGTTTTGGCTTATTCAGGCCTGTTTCATGGACTATTACTCACTGTTTTGGGGCCCCGGAGTGATTTCCACGGTTAATGAACCTCGCGGTGCGTTTACGTGTGGGTCATCAACAATCATAGTTTTGGCCAATTCTAGCTCGTTTCTTGGACTATTACTCTGCTTTGGGTCCCGGTGTGATTTCCATATGATTGACGAACACCGGGGTGCACTTATGTGTCGATCATCAACACTCGCTGTTTTGGCCGATTCTGGCCTCTTTCATGGACACTCACTGTTTTGTGTTCCCGGAGTGATTTTCGTGGTTAACAAACCGCGAGGTGCGTTTACGTGCCGGTCATGAACACTCACAGTTTTAGCTGATTCTGGCCCGTTTCATGGACTATTACTCACCATTTCGGGGCCCCAAAGTGATTTCCATGGTTGTGGAACCCCATGGTGCGCTTACGTGTCGATCATCAACAACCGCAGTTTGGGCCGATTTTGGCCCGTTTCTTGCACTATTACTTAGTTTTGGGGGTCCCGGAGTGATCTCTACGGTTGATGAACTCTGGGATGCGTTTACGTGTCGGTCATCAAGACTCACAATTTTGGCCAATTCTGGTCCGTTTTGTGCACTATTACTCATTGTTTAGGCGTCCCAGAGTGATTTCCATGATTGACAATCCGCGGGGTGCGTTTGCGTGTCTGTCGTCAACACTCGCTATTTTTACCAATTCTGACGCGATTCATTGACTATTACTTACCATTTAGGGGTCCCAAAGCAATTTCCATAGTTCTTGAACCCCAAGGTGCTTTAACGTGTCGGTCGTCAACACTCACAGTTTTGGCCGATTCTAGCCTGTTTGGTGGACTATTACTCACTGTTTTGGGGTCCCGGAGTGATTTCCATGATTAACGAACCCCCGGGTGCGCTTACGTGTTGGTTATCAACACTCGCGGTTTTTGTCAACTCTGACCCGTTTCGTGGACCATTACTCACCATTTTGGGGCCCCAAAGTGATTTCCATGGTTGTTGAACCACAAGATGCGCTTAAGTGTAGGTCATCAGCAATCAAAGTTTCGGCCGATTCTGGCCCGTTTCTTGTACTATTACTTAGTTTTGGGGGTCCCGGAGTGATTTCCCCGAATTACGAACCCCGGGGTGCGTTTACGTGTTGGTCATCAACACTCACAGTTTTGGCCAATTCTAAGGCGTTTCGTGGAGTATTACTCACCCTTTTGGGGTCCCAAGTGATATCCACAGTTGTTGAACCCCAAGGGGCGCTTACGTGTCGGTCATCATCACTCACAGTTTTGGCTGATTCTGGCCCGTTTCATGGACTATTTCTCATTGTTTTGGGGCCCCAGAGTTATTTCCACGGTTAATGAACTGCGGGGTGCGTTTACGTGTCCATCATCAACACTCACAGTTTTGGCCGATTCTGGCCCGTTTCTTGGACTATTACTCTGTTTTGGGTCCCGGTGTGATTTCCATATGATTGACGAACACCGGGGTGCGTTTATGTGTCGGTCATCAACACTCACAGTTTAGGCCAATTCTAGCCTGTTTCCTTGACTATTACTCACTGTTTTGGGGTCCCAAAGTGATTTCCACGATTAACAAACCACGGGGTCCGTTTACATGTCGGTCATCAACACTAGCGGTTTCGGCCGATTCTGGCCCGTTTCGTGGACTATTACTCACTGTTTTGGGGCCCGGAGTGATTTCCACGATTAACGGACCCCCGGGTGCTCTTACGTGTCGGTTATCAACACTCGCGGTTTTTGTCGACTCTGACCAGTTTCGTGGACCATTACTCTCCATTCTGGAGCCCGAAAGCAATTTCCATGGTTGTTGAACCCCAAGGTGCGCTAAAGTGTAGGTCATCAACAATCGCAATTTCGGCCGATTCTGGCCCGTTTCTTGGACTACTACTTAGTTTTGGGGGTCCCGGAGTGATTTCCATGATTTACGAACCCCGGGGTGCGTTTACGTTTCGGTTATCAACACTCACAGTTTTGGCCAATTCTAACGCCTTTCGTCGACTATAACTCGCCGGTTTGGGGTCCCAAGTGATATCCATAGTTGTTGAACCCGAAGGCGCGCTTACGTGTCGGTCATCAACACTCATAGTTTTGGCTTATTCAGGCCTGTTTCACGGACTATTACTCACTGTTTTGGGGCTCCAGGGTGATTTCCACGGTTAGTGAACCTCGCGGTGCGTTTACGTGTGGGTCATCAACAATCATAGTTTTGGCCGATTCTAGCTCGTTTCTTGGACTATTACTCTGCTTTGGGTCCCGATGTGATCTCCATATGATTGACGAACACCGGGGTGCGTTTATGTGTCGATCATCAACACTCGCTGTTTTGGCCGATTCTGGCCCGTTTCATGGACACTCACTGTTTTGTGTTCCCGCGGTGATTTCATGGTTAACAAACCGCGAGGTGCGTTTACGTGCCGGTCATGAACACTCACAGTTTTAGCTGATTCTGGCCCGTTTCATGGACTATTACTCACCATTTCGGGGCCCCAAAGTAATTTCCATGGTTGTTGAAGCCCATGGTGCGCTTACGTGTCGATCATCAACAAGCGCAGTTTGGGCCGATTTTGGCCCGTTTCTTGCACTATTACTTAGTTTTGGGGGTCCCGGAGTGATTTCCACGAATTACGAACCCCGGGGTGCGTTTACGTGTTGGTCATCAACACTCACAGTTTTGGCCAATTCTAAGGCATTTTGTGGACTATTACTCACCGTTTTGGGGTCCCAAGTGATACCCACAGTTATTGAACCCGAAGGGGCGCTTACGTGTCGGTCATCATCACTCACAGTTTTGGCTGATTCTGGCCCGTTTCATAGACTATTTCTCATTGTTTTGGGGCCCCAGAGTTATTTCCACGGTTAATGAACTGCGGGGTGCGTTTACGTGTCGATCATCAACACTCACAGTTTTGGCCGATTCTGGCCTGTTTCTTGGACTATTACTCTGTTTTGGGTCCCGGCGTGATTTCCATATGATTGACGAACAATGGTGTGCGTTTATGTGTCGGTCATCAACACTCACAGTTTAGGCCAATTCTAGCCTTATTCCTTGACTATTACTCACTGTTTTGGGGTCCCGAAGTGATTTCCACGATTAACAAACGACGGGGTCCGTTTACATGTCGGTCATCAACACTAGCGGTTTCGGCCGATTCTGGCTCGTTTCGTGGACTATTACTCACTGTTTTGGGGCCCGGAGTGATTTCCACGATTAAAGAACCCCCAGGTGCTCTTACGTGTCGGTTATCAACACTCGCGGTTTTTGTCGACTCTGACCAGTTGCGTGGACCATTACTCACCATTTTCGAGCCCGAAAGCAATTTCCATGGTTGTTGAACCCCAAGGTGCGCTAAAGTGTAGGTCATCGGCAATCGCGGTTTCGGCCGATTCTGGCCCGTTTCTTGGACTACTACTTAGTTTTGGGGGTCCCGGAGTGATTTCCATGATTTACGAACCCCGGGGTGCGTTTACGTTTCGGTTATCAACACTCACAGTT
This sequence comes from Triticum dicoccoides, assembly GCF_002162155.2. Classification (NCBI taxonomy): domain Eukaryota; kingdom Viridiplantae; phylum Streptophyta; class Magnoliopsida; order Poales; family Poaceae; genus Triticum; species Triticum dicoccoides. Next base: position 4,383,067 of record NC_041389.1, read on the forward strand.
TTGGCCAATTCTAACGCCTTTCGTCGACTATAACTCGCCGTTTTGGGGTGCCAAGTGATATCCATAGTTGTTGAACCCGAAGGCACGCTTACGTGTCGGTCATCAACACTCATAGTTTTGGCTTATTCAGGCCTGTTTCATGGACTATTACTCACTGTTTTGGGGCCCCGGAGTGATTTCCACGGTTAATGAACCTCGCGGTGCGTTTACGTGTGGGCCATCAACAATCATAGTTTTGGCCGATTCTAGCTCGTTTCTTGGACTATTACTCTGCTTTGGGTCCCGGTGTGATTTCCATATGATTGACGAACACCGGGGTGCATTTATGTGTCGATCATCAACACTCGCTGTTTTGGCCGATTCTGGCCTGTTTCATGGACACTCACTGTTTTGTGTTCCCGGAGTGATTTTCATGGTTAACAAACTGCGAGGTGCGTTTACGTGCCGGTCATGAACACTCAAAGTTTTAGCTGATTCTGGCCCATTTCATGGACTATTACTCACCATTTCGGGGCCCCAAAGTGATTTCCATGGTTGTTGAACCCCATGGTGCGCTTACGTGTCGATCATCAACAAGCGTAGTTTGGGCCGATTTTGGCCCGTTTCTTGCACGATTACTTAGTTTTGGGGGTCCCAGAGTGATCTCCACGGTTGATGAACTCTGGGATGCGTTTACGTGTCGGTCATCAACACTCACAATTTTGGCCAATTCTGGTCCGTTTCGTGCACTATTACTCATCGTTTAGGCGTCCCAGAGTGATTTCCATGATTGACAATCCGCGGGGTGCGTTTGCGTGTCTGTCGTCAACACTCGCTATTTTGGCCAATTCTGACGTGATTCATTGACTATTACTTACCATTTAGGGGTCCCAAAGCGATTTCCATAGTTCTTGAACCCCAAGGTGCTTTAACGTGTCGGTCGTCAACACTCACAGTTTTGGCCGATTCTAGCCTGTTTGGTGGACTATTACTCACTGTTTTGGGGTCCCGGAGTGATTTCCATGATTAACGAACCCCCGGGTGCGCTTACGTGTTGGTTATCAACACTCGCAGTTTTTGTCGACTCTGACCCGTTTCATGGACCATTACTCACCATTTTGGGGCCCCAAAGCGATTTCCATGGTTGTTGAACCACAAGATGCGCTTAAGTGTAGGTCATCAACAATCAAAGTTTCGGCCGATTCTGGCCCGTTTCTTGTACTATTACTTAGTTTTGGGGGTCCCGAAGTGATTTCCCCGAATTACGAACCCCGGGGTGCGTTTACGTGTTGGTCATCAACACTCACAGTTTTGGCCAATTCTAAGGCGTTTCGTGGAGTATTACTCACCCTTTTGGGGTCCCAAGTGATATCCACAGTTGTTGAACCCCAAGGGGCGCTTACGTGTCGGTCATCATCACTCACAGTTTTGGCTGATTCTGGCCCGTTTCATGGACTATTTCTCATTGTTTTGGGGCCCCAGAGTTATTTCCACGGTTAATGAACTGCGGGGTGCGTTTACGTGTCGATCATCAACACTCACAGTTTTGGCCGATTCTGGCCCGTTTCTTGGACTATTACTCTGTTTTGGGTCCCGGTGTGATTTCCATATGATTGACGAACACCGGGGTGCGTTTATGTGTCGGTCATCAACACTCACAGTTTAGGCCAATTCTAGCCTGTTTCCTTGACTATTACTCACTGTGTTGGGGTCCCGGAGTGATTTCCACCATTAACAAACCACGGGGTCCGTTTACATGTCGGTCATCAACACTAGCGGTTTCGGCCGATTCTGGCCCGTTTCATGGACTATTACTCACTGTTTTGGATCCCGGAGTGATTTCCACGATTAACGGACCCCCGGGTTCTCTTACGTGTCGGTTATCAACACTCGCGGTTTTTGTCGACTCTGACTAGTTTCGTGGACCATTACTCTCCATTCTGGAGCCCGAAAGCAATTTCCATGGTTGTTGAACCCCAAGGTGCGCTAAAGTGTAGGTCATCAACAATCGCAGTTTCGGCCGATTCTGGCCCGTTTCTTGGACTACTACTTTTTTGGGGGTCCCGGAGTGATTTCCATGATTTACGAACCCCGGGGTGCGTTTACGTTTCGGTTATCAACACTCACATTTTTGGCCAATTCTAACGCCTTTCGTCGACTATAACTCGCCGGTTTGGGGTCCCAAGTGATATCCATAGTTGTTGAACCCGAAGGCGCGCTTACGTGTCGGTCATCAACACTCATAGTTTTGGCTTATTCAGGCCTGTTTCATGGACTATTACTCACTATTTTGGGGCCCCAGGGTGATTTCCACGGTTAATGAACCTCGCGGTGCGTTTACGTGTGGGTCATCAACAATCATAGTTTTGGCCGATTCTAGCTTGTTTCTTGGACTATTACTCTGCTTTGGGTCCCGATGTGATTTCCATATGATTGACGAACACTGGGGTGTATTTATGTGTCGATCATCAACACTCGTTGTTTTGGCCGATTCTGGCCCGTTTCATGGACACTCACTGTTTTGTGTTCCCGGAGTGATTTTCACGGTTAACAAACCGCGAGGTGCGTTTATGTGCCGGTCATGAACACTCACAGTTTTGGCTGATTCTGGCCCGTTTCATGGACTATTACTCACCATTTCGGGGCCCCAAAGTGATTTCCATGGTTGTTGAACCCCATGGTGCGCTTACGTGTCGATCATCAACAAGCGCAGTTTGGGCCGATTTTGGCCCGTTTCTTGCACTATTACTTAGTTTTGGGGGTCCCGGAGTGATTTCCCCGAATTACGAACCCCGGGGTGCGTTTACGTGTTGGTCATCAACACTCACAGTTTTGGGCAATTCTAAGGCGTTTTGTGGACTATTACTCACCGTTTTGGGGTCCCAAGTGATACCCACAGTTGTTGAACCCCAAGGGGCGCTTACGTGTCGGTCGTCATCACTCACAGTTTTGGCTGATTCTGGCCCGTTTCATAGACTATTTCTCATTGTTTTGGGGCGCCAGAGTTATTTCCACGGTTAATGAACTGCGGGGTGCGTTTACGTGTCGATCATCAACACTCACAGTTTTGGCCGATTCTGGCCTGTTTCTTGGACTATTTCTCTGTTTTGGGTCCCGGTGTGATTTCCATATGATTGACGAACAATGGGGTGCGTTTATGTGTCGGTCATCAACACTCACAGTTTAGGCCAATTCTAGCCTTATTCCTTGACTATTACTAACTGTTTTGGGGTCCCGAAGTGATTTCCACGATTAACAAACGACGGGGTCCGTTTACATGTCGGTCATCAACACTAGTGGTTTCGGCCGATTCTGGCTCGTTTCGTGGACTATTACTCACTGTTTTGGGGCCCGGAGTGATTTCCACGATTAAAGAACCCCCGGGTGCTCTTACGTGTCGGTTATCAACACTCGCAGTTTTTGTCGACTCTGACCAGTTTCGTGGACCATTACTCACCATTTTCGAGCCCGAAAGCAATTTCCATGGTTGTTGAACCCCAAGGTGCGCTAAAGTGTAGGTCATCGACAATCGCGGTTTCGGCCGATTCTGGCCCGTTTCTTGGACTACTACTTAGTTTTGGGGGTCCCGGAGTGATTTCCATGATTTACGAACCCCGGGGTGCGTTTACGTTTCGGTTATCAACACTCACAGTTTTGGCCAATTCTAACGCCTTTCGTCGACTATAACTCGCCGTTTTGGGGTGCCAAGTGATATCCATAGTTGTTGAACCCGAAGGCGCGCTTACGTGTCGGTCATCAACACTCATAGTTTTGGCTTATTCAGGCATGTTTCATGGACTATTACTCACTATTTTGGGGACCCGGAGTGATTTCCACGGTTAATGAACCTCGCGGTGCGTTTACGTGTGGGTCATCAACAATCATAGTTTTGGCCGATTCTAGCTCGTTTCTTGGACTATTACTCTGCTTTGGGTCCCGGTGTGATTTCCATATGATTGACGAACACCGGGGTGCATTTATGTGTCGATCATCAACACTCGCTGTTTTGGCCGATTCTGGCCCGTTTCATGGACACTCACTATTTTGTGTTCCCAGAGTGATTTTCATGGTTAACAAACCGCGAGGTGCGGTTATGTGCCGGTCATGAACACTCACAGTTTTGGCTGATTCTGGCCCATTTCATGGACTATTACTCACCATTTCGGGACCCCAAAGTGATTTCCATGGTTGTTGAACCCCATGGTGCGCTTACGTGTCGATCATCAACAAGCGCAGTTTGGGCCGATTTTGGCCCGTTTCTTGCACTATTACTTAGTTTTGGGGGTCCCGGAGTGATTTCCACGAATTACGAACCCCGGCGTGCGTTTACGTGTTGGTCATCAACACTCACAGTTTTGGCCAATTCTAAGGCGTTACGTGGACTATTACTCACCGTTTTTGGGTCCCAAGTGATACCCACAGTTGTTGAACCCCAAGGGGCGCTTACGTGTCGGTCATCATCACTCACAGTTTTGGCTGATTCTGGCCCGTTTCATAGACTATTTCTCATTGTTTTCGGGCCCCAGAGTTATTTCCACGGTTAATGAACTGCGGGGTGCGTTTACGTGTCGATCATCAACACTCACATTTTTGTCCGATTCTGGCCCGTTTCTTGGACTATTACTCTATTTTGGGTCCCGGTGTGATTTCCATATGATTGACGAACATCGGGGTGCGTTTATGTGTCGGTCATCAACACTCATAGTTTAGGCCAATTCTAGCCTTTTTCCTTGGCTATTACTCACTGTTTTGGGGTCCCGAAATGATTTCCACAATTAACAAACCACGGGGTCCGTTTACATGTCGGTCATCAACACTACCGGTTTCGGCCGATTCTGGCTCGTTTCGTGGACTATTACTCATTGTTTTGGGGCCCGGAGTGATTTCCACGATTGACGAACCCCCGGGTGCTCTTATGTGTCGGTTATCAACACTCGCGGTTTTTGTCGACTCTTACCAGTTTCGTGGACCATTACTCACCATCTGGAGCCCAAAAGCAATTTCCATGGTTGTTGAACCCCAAGGCGCGCTTACGTGTCGGTCATGAACACTCATAGTTTTGGCTTATTCAGGCCTCTTTCATGGACTATTACTCACTGTTTTGGGGCCCCGGAGTGATTTCCACGGTTAATGAACCTCGCGGTGCGTTTATGTGTGGGTCATCAACAATCATAGTTTTGGCCGATTCTAGCTTGTTTCTTGGACTATTACTCTGCTTTGGGTCCCGGTGTGATTTCCATATGATTGACGAACACCGGGGTGCGTTTATGTGTCGATCATCAACACTCGCTGTTTTGGCCGATTCTGGCCCGTTTCATGGACACTCACTGTTTTGTGTTCCCGGGGTGATTTTCATGGTTAACAAACCGCGAGGTGCGTTTACGTGCCGGTCATGAACACTCACAGTTTTAGCTGATTCTGGCCCGTTTCATGGACTATTACTCACCATTTCGGGGCCCCAAAGTAATTTCCATGGTTGTTGAACCCCATGGTGCGCTTACGTGTCGATCATCAACAAGCGCAGTTTGGGCCGATTTTGGCCTGTTTCTTGCTATATTACTTAGTTTTGGGGGTCCAGGAGTGATCTCCACGGTTGATGAACTCTGGGATGCGTTTACGTGTCGGTCATCAACACTCACAATTTTGGCCAATTCTGGTCCATTTCGTGCACTATTACTCATCGTTTTGGCGTCCCAGAGTGATTTCCATGATTGACAATCCGTGGGGTGCGTTTGCGTGTCTGTCGTCAACACTCGCTATTTTGGCCAATTCTGACGCGATTCGTTGACTATTACTCACCATTTAGGGGTCCCGGAGCGATTTCCATAGTTCTTGAACCCCAAGGTGCTTTAACGTGTCGGTCGTCAACACTCACAGTTTTGGCTGATTCTAGCCCATTTGGTGGACTATTACTCACTATTTTGGGGTCCCGGAGTGATTTCCACGATTAACGAACTGTGGGGTGCGTATACATGTCGGTCATGAACACTAGCAGTTTAGGCCAAATCTAGCCTGTTTCCATGAATATTACTCACTGTTTTGGGGTCCCGAAGTGATTTCCACAATTAACAAACCGCGGGGTCCGTTTACATGTCGGTCATCAACACTAGTAGTTTCGGCCGATTCTGGCCGTTTCGTGGACTATTACTCACTGTTTTGGTGCCCCGGAGTGATTTCCACGATGAACGAACCCCCGGGTGCTCTTACGTGTCGGTTATCAACACTCGCGGTTTTTGTCGACTCTGACCAGTTTAGTGGACCATTACTCACCATTTTGGAGCCCCAAAGCGATTTCCATGGTTGTTGAACCCCAAGGTGTGCTTAAGTGTAGGTCATCAACAATCGCAGTTTCGGCCGATTCTGGCCCGTTTCTTGGAGTATTACTTAGTTTTGGGGGTCCCGTAGTGATTTCCACGATTTACGAACCCCGGGGTGCGTTTACGTGTCGGTTATGAACACTCACAGTTTTGTCCAATTCTAACGCCTTTCGTGGACTATAACTCACCGTTTTGGGGTCCAAAGAGATATCCATAGTTGTTGAATCCGAAGGCGCACTTACGTGTCGGTCATCAACACTCACAGTTTTGGCTTATTCAGGCTCGTTTCATGGACTATTGCTCACTGTTTTGGGGCCCCGGAGTGATTTCCACGGTTAATGAACCTCGCGGTGCGTTTACGTGTGGGTCATCAACACTCATAGTTTTGGCCGATTCTAGCTCGTTTCTTGGACGATTACTCTGCTTTGGGTCCCGGTGTGATTTCCATATGATTGATGAACACCGGGGTGCGTTTATGTGTTGATCATCAACACTCACTGTTTTGGCCGATTCTGGCCCATTTCGTGGACACTCACTGTTTTGTGTTCCCGGAGTGATTTTCATGGTTAACAAACCGCGAGGTGCGTTTACGTGTCGGTCATGAACACTCACAGTTTTGGCTGATTCTGGCCCGTTTCATGGACTATTACTCACCATTTTGGGGCCCCAAAGTGATTTCCATGGTTGTTGAACCCCATGGTGCGCTTACGTGTCGATCATCAACAAGCGCAGTTTGGGCCGATTTTGGCCCGTTTCTTGCACTATTACTTAGTTTTGGGGTCCCGAAGTGATCTCCACGGTTGACGAACTCTGGGATGCGTTTACGTGTCGGTCATCAACACTCACAATTTTCGCCATTTCTAGTCCGTTTCGTGCACTATTACTCATCATTTTGGCGTCCCAGAGCGATTTCCATGATTGACAATCCGCAGGGTGCCTTTGCGTGTCTGTCATCAACACTCGCTATTTTGGCCAATTCTGACGCGATTTGTGGACTTTTACTCACCATTTAGGGGTCCCGAAGTGATTTCCATAGTTGTTGAACCCCAAGGTGCTTTTACGTGTCGGTCATCAACACTCACAGTTTTGGCCGATTCTAGCCCGTTTCGTGGACTATTACTCACTATTTTGGGGTCCCGGAGTGATTTCCACGATTAACAAACCGCGGGATGCGTTTACATGTCGGTCATCAACACTAGCAGTTTTGGCTGATTCTGGCCCGTTTCGTGGACTCACTGTTTTGGGGCCCCGGAGTGATTTCCACGGTTAATGAACCTCGCGGCGCTTTACGTGTGGGTCATCAACAATCATAGTTTTGGCCGATTCTAGCTTGTTTCTTGGACTATTACTCTGCTTTGGGTCCCGGTGTGATTTCCATATGATTGACGAACACCGGGGTGCGTTTATGTGTCAATCATCAACACTCGCTGTTTTGGCCGATTCTGGCCCGTTTCATGGACACTCACTATTTTGTGTTCCCGGGGTGATTTTCATGGTTAACAAACCGCGAGGTGCGTTTACGTGCCGGTCATGAACACTCACAGTTTTAGCTGATTCTGGCCCGTTTCATGGACTATTACTCACCATTTCGGGGCCCCAAAGTAATTTCCATGGTTGTTGAACCCCATGGTGCGCTTACGTGTCGATCATCAACAAGCGCAGTTTGGGCCGATTTTGGCCTGTTTCTTGCTATATTACTTAGTTTTGGGGGTCCCGGAGTGATCTCCACGGTTGATGAACTCTGGGATGCGTTTACGTGTCGGTCATCAACACTCACAATTTTGGCCAATTCTGGTCCATTTCGTGCACTATTACTCATCGTTTTGGCGTCCCAGAGTGATTTCCATGATTGACAATCCGCGTGGTGCGTTTGCGTGTCTGTCGTCAACACTCGCTGTTTTGGCCAATTCTGACGCGATTCGTTGACTATTACTCACCATTTAGGGGTCCCAGAGCGATTTCCATAGTTCTTGAACCCCAAGGTGCTTTAACGTGTCGGTCGTCAACACTCACAGTTTTGGCTGATTCTAGCCCATTTGGTGGACTATTACTCACTGTTTTGGGGTCCCGGAGTGATTTCCACGATTAACGAACTGTGGGGTGCGTATACATGTCGGTCATGAACACTAGCAGTTTTGGCCGATTCTAGCCTGTTTGGTGGCCTATTACTCACTGTTTTGGGGTCCCGAAGTGATTTCCACAATTAACAAACCGCGGGGTCCGTTTACATGTCGGTCATCAACACTAGCAGTTTTGGCCGATTCTGACCCGTTTCATGGACTATTACTCACTGTTTTGGGGCCCCGGAGTCATTTCCATGATTAACGAACCCCCGGGTGCTCTTACGTGTCGGTTATCAACACTCGCGGTTTTTGTCGACTCTGACCAGTTTAGTGGACCATTACTCACCATTTTGGGGCCCCAAAGCGATTTCCATGGTTGTTGAACCCCAAGATGTGCTTAAGTGTAGGTCATCAACAATCGCAGTTTCGGCCGATTCTGGCCCGTTTCTTGGAGTATTACTTAGTTTTGGGGGTCCCGTAGTGATTTCCACGAATTACGAACCCCGGGGTGTGTTTACGTGTTGGTCATCAACACTCACAGTTTTGGCCAATTCTAAGGCGTTTCGTGGACTATTACTCACCGTTTTGGGGTCCCAAGAGATATCCATAGTTGTTGAACCCGAAGGCGCGCTTACGTGTCGGTCATCAACACTCATAGTTTTGGCTTATTCAGGCCCGTTTCATGGACTATTACTCACTGTTTTGGGGCCCCGGAGTGATTTCCACGGTTAATGAACCTGGCGGTGCGTTTACGTGTGGGTCATCAACACTCATAGTTTTGGCCGATTCTAGCTCGTTTCTTGGACGATTACTCTGCTTTGGGTCCCGGTGTGATTTCCATATGATTGATGAACACCGGGGTGCGTTTATGTGTTGATCATCAACACTCACTGTTTTGGCCGATTCTGGCCCATTTCGTGGACACTCACTGTTTTGTGTTCCCGGAGTGATTTTCACGGTTAACAAACCGCGAGGTGCGTTTACGTGTCGGTCATGAACACTCACAGTTTTGGCTGATTCTGGCCCGTTTCACGGACTATTACTCACCATTTTGGGGCCCCAAAGTGATTTCCGTGGTTGTTGAACCCCATGGTGCGCTTACGTGTCGATCATCAACAAGCGCAGTTTGGGCCGATTTTGGCCCGTTTCTTGCACTATTACTTAGTTTTGGGGTCCCGAAGTGATCTCCACGGTTGACGAACTCTGGGATGCGTTTACGTGTCGGTCATCAACACTCACAATTTTGGCCAATTCTAGTCCGTTTCATGCACTATTACTCATCGTTTTGGTGTCCCAGAGCGATTTCCATGATTGACAATCCGCGGGGTGTGTTTGCGTGTCTTTCGTCAACACTCGTTGTTTTGGCCAATTCTGACGCGATTCATTGACTATTACTCACCATTTAGGGGTCCTGAAGCGATTTCCATAGTTGTTGAACCCCAAGGTGCTTTAACGTGTCGGTCGCCAACACTCATAGTTTTGGCCAATTCTAGCCTGTTTGGTGGACTATTACTCACTGTTTTGGGGTCCCGGAGTGATTTCCACGATTAACGAACCGCGGGGTGCATATACATGTCGGTCATCAACACTAGCAATTTTGGCCGATTCTGGCCCGTTTCATGGATTATTAGTCACTGTTTTGGGGCCTCTGAGTGATTTCCATGGTTAACAAACCCCCGGGTGCGCTTACGTGTCGGTTATCAACAATAGCGGGTTTTGTCGACTCTGACCCGTTTCGTGGACCATTACTCACCATTTTGGGGCCCCAAAGCGATTTCCATGGTTGTTGAACCCCAAGATGCGCTTAACTGTAGTTCATCAACAGTCACAGTTTCGGCCGATTCTGGCCCATTTCTTGGACTATTACTTAGTTTTGGGGGTCCGGGAGTGATTTCCACGAATTACGAACCCCGGCGTGCGTTTACGTGTTGGTCATCAACACTCAAAGTTTTGGCCAATTCTAAGGCGTTTCGTGGACTATTACTCACCGTTTTGGGGTCCCTAGTGATATCCATTGTTGTTGAACCGGAAGGCGCGCTTACGTGTCGGTCATCAACACTCATAGTTTTGGCTTATTCAGGCCCGTTTCATGGACTATTACTCACTGTTTTGGGGCCCCAGAGTGATTTCCACGATTAATGAACCTCGTGGTGCGTTTACGTGTGGGTCATCAACACTCACAGTTTTGGCCGATTCTGGCTCGTTTCTTGGACTATTACTCTGCTTTGGGTCCCGATGTGATTTCCATATGATTGGCGAACACCGGGGTGCGTTTATGTGTCGATCATCAACACTCGCTGTTTTGGCCGATTCTGGCCCATTTCATGGACACTCACTGTATTGTGTTCCCGGAGTGATTTTCACAGTTAACAAACCGCGAGGTGCATTTACGTGTCGGTCATGAACAATCACAGTTTTGGCTGATTCTGGCCCGTTTCATGGACTATTACTCACCATTTTGGGGCCCCAAAGTGATTTCCATGGTTGTTGAACCCCATGGTGCGCTTACGTGTCGATCATCAACAAGCGCAGTTTGGGCCGATTTTGGCCCGTTTCTTGCACTATTACTTAGTTTTGGGGGTCCCGGAGTGATCTCCATGATTGACGAACTCTGGGATGCGTTTACGTGTCGATCATCAACACTCACAATTTTGGCCAATTCTTGTCCGTTTCATGCACCATTACTCATCGTTTTGGTGTCCCAGAGCGATTTCCATGATTGACAATCCGCGGGGTGCGTTTGCGTGTCTGTCGTCAACACTCGTTATTTTGGCCAATTCTGACGCGATTCGTGGACTATTACTCACCATTTAGGGGTCCCGAAGTGATTTCCATAGTTGTTGAACCCCAAGGTACTTTTACGTGTCGGTCTTCAACACTCATAGTTTTGGGCAATTCTAGCCTGTTTCGTGGACTATTACTCACTGTTTTGGGGTCCCGGAGTGATTTCCATGATTAACGAACCGCGGGGTGCATATACATGTCGGTCATCAACACTAGCAGTTTTGGCCGATTCTGGCCCGTTTCATGGACTATTACTCACTGTTTTGGGGCCTCAGAGTGATTTCCATGATTAACGAACCCCCGGGTGCGCTTACGTGTCGGTTATCAACACTCGCGGGTTTTGTCGACTCTGACCCGTTTCGTGGACCATTACTCACCATTTTGGGGCCCCAAAGCGATTTCCATGGTTGTTGAACCCCAAGATGCGCTTAACTGTTGGTCATCAACAATCACAGTATCGGCCGATTCTGGCCCATTTCTTGGACTATTACTTAGTTTTGGGGGTCCGGGAGTGATTTCCACGAATTACGAACCACGGGGTGTGTTTACGTGTTGGTCATCAACACTCACAGTTTTGGCCAATTCTAAGGCGTTTCGTGGACTATTTCTAACCGTTTTGGGGTCCCAAGTGATATCCATAGTTGTTGAACTCGAAGGCGCGCTTACGTGTCGGTCATCAACACTCATAGTTTTGGCTTATTCAGGCCTGTTTCATGGACTATTACTCACTGTTTTGGGGCCCCGGAGTGATTTCCACGGTTAATGAACCTCGTGGTGCGTTTACGTGTGGGTCATCAACAGTCACAGTTTTGGCCGATTCTGGCTCATTTCTTGGACTATTACTCTGCTTTGGGTCCCGATGTGATTTCCAGATGATTGGCGAACACCGGGGTGTGTTTATGTGTCGATCATCAACACTCGCTGTTTTGGCCGATTCTGGCCCATTTCGTGGACACTCATTGTTTTGTGTTCCCGGAGTGATTTTCACAGTTAACAAACTGCGAGCTGCGTTTACGTGTCGGTCATGAACAATCACAGTTTTGGCTGATTCTGGCCCGTTTCATGGACTATTACTCACCATTTTGGGGCCCGAAAGTGATTTCCATGGTTGTTGAACCCCATGGTGCGCTTACGTGTCGATCATCAACAAGCGCAGTTTGGGCCGATTTTGGCCCGTTTCCTGCACTATTACTTAGTTTTGGGGGTCCCAGAGTGATCTCCATGATTGACGAACTCTGGGATGCGTTTACGTGTCGATCATCAACACTCACAATTTTGGCCAATTCTTGTCCGTTTCATGCATTATTACTCATCGTTTTGGCGTCCCAGAGCGATTTCCATGATTGACAATCCGCGGGGTGCGTTTGTGTGTCTGTCGTCAACACTCACTGTTTTGGCCAATTCTGACGCGATTCGTGGACTATTACTCACCATTTAGGGGTCCCGAAGTGATTTCCATAGTTGTTGAACCCCAAGGTGCTTTTACGCGTCGGTCATCAACACTCACAGTTTTGGCCAATACTAGCCCATTTCATGGACTATTACTCACTGTTTGGGGGTCCCAGAGTGATTTCCATGATTAACAAACCGCGGGGTACGTTTACATGTCGGTCATCAACACTAGAAGTTTAGGCCGATTCTGGCCCGTTTCGTGGACTATTACTCACTGTTTTGGGGCCCCGGAGTGATTTCCACGATTAACGAACCCCCGGGTGCTGTTACGTGTCGGTTATCAACACTCACGGTTTTTGTCGACTCTGACCAGTTTCGTGGACCATTACTCACCGTTTTGGAGCCCCAAACCGATTTCCATGGTTGTTGAACCCCAAGGTGCGCTTAAGTGTAGGTCATCAATAATCGCAGTTTCGGCCGATTCTCGCCCGTTTCCTGGACTATTACTTAGTTTTGGGGGTGCCAGAGTGATTTCCACGATTTACGAACCCCGGGGAGCGTTTACGTGTCGGTTATCAACACTCACAGTTTTGGCCAATTCTAACGCCTTTCGTGGACTATTACTCGCCGCTTTGGGGTCCCAAGTGATATCCATAGTTGTTGAACCCGAAGGCGCGCTTACGTGTCGGTCATCAACACTCATAGTTTTGGCTTATTCAGGCCCGCTTCATGGACTATTACTCACTGTTTTGGGGCCCCAGAGTGATTTCCACGGTTAACGAACCTCGCGGTGCGTTTACGTGTGGGTCATCAACAGTCACAGTTTTGGCCGATTCTGGCTCGTTTCTTGGACTATTACTCTGCTTTGGGTCCTGGTGTGATTTCCATATGATTGACAAACACCGGGGTGCGTTTATGTGTCGATCATCAACACTCGCTGTTTTGGCCGATTCTGGCCCATTTCGTGGACACTCACTGTTTTGTGTTCCCGGAGTGATTTTCACAGTTAACAAACCGCGAGGTGCGTTTACGTGTCGGTCATGAACAATCACAGTTTTGGCTGATTCTGGCCCGTTTCATGGACTATTACTCACCATTTTGGGGCCCCAAAGTGATTTCCATGGTTGTTGAACCCCATGGTGCGCTTACGTGTCGATCATCAACAAGCGCATTTTGGGCCGATTTTGGCCCATTTCTTGCACTATTACTTAGTTTTGGGGGTCCCGGAGTGATCTCCATGATTGACGAACTCTGGGATGCGTTTACGTGTCGATCATCAACACTCACAATTTTGGCCAATTCTTGTCCGTTTCATGCACCATTACTCATCGTTTTGGTGTCCCAGAGCGATTTCCATGATTGACAATCCGCGGGGTGCGTTTGCGTGTCTGTCGTCAACACTCGTTATTTTGGCCAATTCTGACGCGATTCGTGGACTATTACTCACCATTTAGGGGTCCCGAAGTGATTTCCATAGTTGTTGAACCCCAAGGTGCTTTTACGTGTCGGTCATCAACACTCATAGTTTTGGCCAATTCTAGCCTGTTTCGTGGACTATTACTCACTGTTTTGGGGTGCCGGAGTGATTTCCATGATTAACGAACCGCGGGGTGCATATACATGTCGGTCATCAACACTAGCAGTTTTGGCCGATTCTGGCCCGTTTCATGGACTATTACTCACTGTTTTGGGGCCTCAGAGTGATTTCCATGATTAACGAACCCCCGGGTGCGCTTACGTGTCGGTTATCAACACTCGCGGGTTTTGTCGACTCTGACCCGTTTCGTGGACCATTACTCACCATTTTGGGGCCCCAAAGCGATTTCCATGGTTGTTGAACCCCAAGATGCGCTTAACTGTAGGTCATCAACAATCACAGTATCGGCCGATTCTGGCCCATTTCTTGGACTATTACTTAGTTTTGGGGGTCCGGGAGTGATTTCCACGAATTACGAACCCCGGGGTGCGTTTACGTGTTGGTCATCAACACTCACAGTTTTGGCCAATTCTAAGGCGTTTCGTGGACTATTTCTCACCGTTTTGCGGTCCCAAGTGATATCCATAGTTGTTGAACTCGAAGGCGCGCTTACGTGTCGGTCATCAACACTCATAGTTTTGGCTTATTCAGGCCTGTTTCATGGACTATTACTCACTGTGTTGGGGCCCCGGAGTGATTTCCACGGTTAATGAACCTCGTGGTGCGTTTACGTGTGGGTCATCAACAGTCACAGTTTTGGCCGATTCTGGCTCATTTCTTGGACTATTACTCTGCTTTGGGTCCCGATGTGATTTCCATATGATTGGCGAACACCGGGGTGCGTTTATGTGTCGATCATCAACACTCGCTGTTTTGGCCGATTCTGGCCCATTTCGTGGACACTCATTGTTTTGTGTTCCCGGAGTGATTTTCACAGTTAACAAACTGCGAGCTGCGTTTACGTGTCGGTCATGAACAATCACAGTTTTGGCTGATTCTGGCCCGTTTCATGGACTATTACTCACCATTTTGGGGCCCCAAAGTGATTTCCATGGTTGTTGAACCCCATGGTGCGCTTACGTGTCGATCATCAACAAGCGCATTTTGGCCCGATTTTGGCCCATTTCTTGCACTATTACTTAGTTTTGGGGGTCCCGGAGTGATCTCCATGATTGACGAACTCTGGGATGCGTTTACGTGTCGATCATCAACACTCACAATTTTGGCCAATTCTTGTCCGTTTCATGCACCATTACTCATCGTTTTGGTGTCCCAGAGCGATTTCCATGATTGACAATCCGCGGGGTGCGTTTGCGTGTCTGTCGTCAACACTCGTTATTTTGGCCAATTCTGACGCGATTCGTGGACTATTACTCACCATTTAGGGGTCCCGAAGTGATTTCCATAGTTGTTGAACCCCAAGGTGCTTTTACGTGTCGGTCATCAACACTCATAGTTTTGGCCAATTCTAGCCTGTTTCGTGGACTATTACTCACTGTTTTGGGGTGCCGGAGTGATTTCCATGATTAACGAACCGCGGGGTGCATATACATGTCGGTCATCAACACTAGCAGTTTTGGCCGATTCTGGCCCGTTTCATGGACTATTACTCACTGTTTTGGGGCCTCAGAGTGATTTCCATGATTAACGAACCCCCGGGTGCGCTTACGTGTCGGTTATCAACACTCGCGGGTTTTGTCGACTCTGACCCGTTTCGTGGACCATTACTCACCATTTTGGGGCCCCAAAGCGATTTCCATGGTTGTTGAACCCCAAGATGCGCTTAACTGTAGGTCATCAACAATCACAGTATCGGCCGATTCTGGCCCATTTCTTGGACTATTACTTAGTTTTGGGGGTCCGGGAGTGATTTCCACGAATTACGAACCCCGGGGTGCGTTTACGTGTTGGTCATCAACACTCACAGTTTTGGCCAATTCTAAGGCGTTTCGTGGACTATTTCTCACCGTTTTGGGGTCCCAAGTGATATCCATAGTTGTTGAACTCGAAGGCGCGCTTACGTGTCGGTCATCAACACTCATAGTTTTGGCTTATTCAGGCCTGTTTCATGGACTATTACTCACTGTTTTGGGGCCCCGGAGTGATTTCCACGGTTAATGAACCTCGTGGTGCGTTTACGTGTGGGTCATCAACAGTCACAGTTTTGGCCGATTCTGGCTCATTTCTTGGACTATTACTCTGCTTTGGGTCCCGATGTGATTTCCATATGATTGGCGAACACCTGGGTGCGTTTATGTGTCGATCATCAACACTCGCTGTTTTGGCCGATTCTGGCCCATTTCGTGGACACTCATTGTTTTGTGTTCCCGGAGTGATTTTCACAGTTAACAAACTGCGAGCTGCGTTTACGTGTCGGTCATGAACAATCACAGTTTTGGCTGATTCTGGCCCGTTTCATGGACTATTACTCACCATTTTGGGGCCCAAAAGTGATTTCCATGGTTGTTGAACCCCATGGTGCGCTTACGTGTCGATCATCAACAAGCGCAGTTTGGGCCGATTTTGGCCCGTTTCCTGCACTATTACTTAGTTTTGGGGGTCCGAGAGTGATCTCCATGATTGACGAACTCTGGGATGCGTTTACGTGTCGATCATCAACACTCACAATTTTGGCCAATTCTTGTCCGTTTCATGCATTATTACTCATCGTTTTGGCGTCCCAGAGCGATTTCCATGATTGACAATCCGCGGGGTGCGTTTGTGTGTCTGTCGTCAACACTCACTGTTTTGGCCAATTCTGACGCGATTCGTGGACTATTACTCACCATTTAGGGGTCCCGAAGTGATTTCCATAGTTGTTGAACCCCAAGGTGCTTTTACGCGTCGGTCATCAACACTCACAGTTTTGGCCAATTCTAGCCCATTTCATGGACTATTACTCACTGTTTTGGGGTCCCAGAGTGATTTCCATGATTAACAAACCGCGGGGTACGTTTACATGTCGGTCATCAACACTAGCAGTTTAGGCCGATTCTGGCCCGTTTCGTGAACTATTACTCACTGTTTTGGGGCCCCGGAGTGATTTCCACGATTAACGAACCCCCGGGTCCTGTTACGTGTCGGTTATCAACACTCACGGTTTTTGTCGACTCTGACCAGTTTCGTGGACCATTACTCACCGTTTTGGAGCCCCAAAGCGATTTCCATGGTTGTTGAACCCCAAGGTGCGCTTAAGTGTAGGTCATCAATAATCGCAGTTTCGGCCGATTCTCGCCCGTTTCCTGGACTATTATTTAGTTTTGGGGGTGCCAGAGTGATTTCCACGATTTACGAACCCCGGGGAGCGTTTACGTGTCGGTTATCAACACTCACAGTTTTGGCCAATTCTAACGCCTTTCGTGGACTATTACTCGCCGTTTTGGGGTCCCAAGTGATATCCATAGTTGTTGAACCCGAAGGCGCGCTTACGTGTCGGTCATCAACACTCATAGTTTTGGCTTATTCAGGCCCGCTTCATGGACTATTACTCACTGTTTTGGGGCCCCAGAGTGATTTCCACGGTTAACGAACCTCGCGGTGCGTTTACGTGTGGGTCATCAACAGTCACAGTTTTGGCCGATTCTGGCTCGTTTCTTGGACTATTACTCTGCTTTGGGTCCTGATGTGATTTCCATATGATTGACAAACACCAGGGTGCGTTTATGTGTCGATCATCAACACTCGCTGTTTTGGCCGATTCTGGCCCATTTCGTGGACACTCACTGTTTTGTGTTCCCGGAGTGATTTTCACAGTTAACAAACCGCGAGGTGCGTTTACGTGTCGGTCATGAACAATCACAGTTTTGGCTGATTCTGGCCCGTTTCATGGACTATTACTTACCATTTTGGGGCCCCAAAGTGATTTCCATGGTTGTTGAACCCCATGGTGCGCTTACGTGTCGATCATCAACAAGCGCAGTTTGGGCCGATTTTGGCCCGTTTCTTGCACTATTACTTAGTTTTGGGGGTCCCGGAGTGATCTCCATGATTGACGAACTCTGGGATGCATTTACGTGTCGATCATCAACACTCACAATTTTGGCCAATTCTTGTCCGTTTCATGCACCATTACTCATCGTTTTGGTGTCCCAGAGCGATTTCCATGATTGACAATCCGCGGGGTGCGTTTGCGTGTCTGTCGTCAACACTCGTTATTTTGGCCAATTCTGACGCGATTCGTGGACTATTACTCACCATTTAGGGGTCCCGAAGTGATTTCCATAGTTGTTGAACCCCAAGGTGCTTTTACGTGTCGGTCATCAACACTCATAGTTTTGGCCAATTCTAGCCTGTTTTGTGGACTATTACTCACTGTTTTGGGGTCCCGGAGTGATTTCCATGATTAACGAACCGCGGGGTGCATATACATGTCGGTCATCAACACTAGCAGTTTTGGCCGATTCTGGCCCGTTTCATGGACTATTACTCACTGTTTTGGGGCCTCAGAGTGATTTCCATGATTAACGAACCCCCTGGTGCGCTTACGTGTCGGTTATCAACACTCGCGGGTTTTGTCGACTCTGACCCGTTTCGTGGACCATTACTCACCATTTTGGGGCCCCAAAGCGATTTCCATGGTTGTTGAACCCCAAGATGCGCTTAACTGTAGGTCATCAACAATCACGGTATCGGCCGATTCTGGCCCATTTCTTGGACTATTACTTAGTTTTGGGGGTCCGGGAGTGATTTCCACGAATTACGAACCCCGGGGTGCGTTTACGTGTTGGTCATCAACACTCACAGTTTTGGCCAATTCTAAGGCGTTTCGTGGACTATTTCTCACCGTTTTGGGGTCCCAAGTGATATCCATAGTTGTTGAACTCGAAGGCGCGCTTACGTGTCGGTCATCAACACTCATAGTTTTGGCTTATTCAGGCCTGTTTCATGGACTATTACTCACTGTTTTGGGGCCCCGGAGTGATTTCCACGGTTAATGAACCTCGTGGTGCGTTTACGTGTGGGTCATCAACAGTCACAGTTTTGGCCGATTCTGGCTCAGTTCTTGGACTATTACTCTGCTTTGGGTCCCGATGTGATTTCCATATGATTGGCGAACACCGGGGTGCGTTTATGTGTCGATCATCAACACTCGCTGTTTTGGCCGATTCTGGCCCATTTCGTGGACACTCATTGTTTTGTGTTCCCGGAGTGATTTTCACAGTTAACAAACTGCGAGCTGCGTTTACGTGTCGGTCATGAACAATCACAGTTTTGGCTGATTCTGGCCCGTTTCATGGACTATTACTCACCATTTTGGGGCCCGAAAGTGATTTCCATGGTTGTTGAACCCCATGGTGCGCTTACGTGTCGATCATCAACAAGCGCAGTTTGGGCCGATTTTGGCCCGTTTCCTGCACTATTACTTAGTTTTGGGGGTCCCAGAGTGATCTCCATGATTGACGAACTCTGGGATGCGTTTACGTGTCGATCATCAACACTCACAATTTTGGCCAATTCTTGTCCGTTTCATGCATTATTACTCATCGTTTTGGCGTCCCAGAGCGATTTCCATGATTGACAATCCGCGGGGTGCGTTTGTGTGTCTGTCGTCAACACTCACTGTTTTGGCCAATTCTGACGCGATTCGTGGACTATTACTCACCATTTAGGGGTCCCGAAGTGATTTCCATAGTTGTTGAACCCCAAGGTGCTTTTACGCGTCGGTCATCAACACTCACAGTTTTGGCCAATTCTAGCCCATTTCATGGACTATTACTCACTGTTTTGGGGTCCCAGAGTGATTTCCATGATTAACAAACCGCGGGGTACGTTTACATGTCGGTCATCAACACTAGCAGTTTTGGCCGATTCTGGCCCGTTTCGTGGACTATTACTCACTGTTTTGGGGCCCCGGAGTGATTTCCATGATTAACGAACCCCCGGGTGCTGTTACGTGTCGGTTATCAACACTCACGGTTTTTGTCGACTCTGACCAGTTTCGTGGACCATTACTCACCGTTTTGGAGCCCCAAAGCGATTTCCATGGTTGTTGAACCCCAAGGTGCGCTTAAGTGTAGGTCATCAATAATCGCAGTTTCGGCCGATTCTGGCCCGTTTCTTGGACTATTACTTAGTTTTGGGGGTGCCAGAGTGATTTCCACGATTTACGAACCCCGGGGAGCGTTTACGTGTCGGTTATCAACACTCACAGTTTTGGCCAATTCTAACGCCTTTCGTGGACTATTACTCGCCGTTTTGGGGTCCCAAGTGATATCCATAGTTGTTGAACCCGAAGGCGCGCTTACGTGTCGGTCATCAACACTCATTGTTTTGGCTTATTCAGGCCCGCTTCATGGACTATTACTCACTGTTTTGGGGCCCCGAAGTGATTTCCACGGTTAACGAACCTCGCGGTGCGTTTACGTGTGGGTCATCAACAGTCACAGTTTTCGCCGATTCTGGCTCGTTTCTTGGACTATTACTCTGCTTTGGGTCCTGATGTGATTTCCATATGATTGACAAACACCGGGGTGCGTTTATGTGTCGATCATCAACACTCGCTGTTTTGGCCGATTCTGGCCCATTTCGTGGACACTCACTGTTTTGTGTTCCCGGAGTGATTTTCACAGTTAACAAACCGCGAGGTGCGTTTACGTGTCGGTCATGAACAATCACAGTTTTGGCTGATTCTGGCCCGTTTCATGGACTATTACTCACCATTTTGGGGCCCCAAAGTGATTTCCATGGTTGTTGAACCCCATGGTGCGCTTACGTGTCGATCATCAACAAGCGCAGTTTGGGCCGATTTTGGCCATTTTGGGCCGCGTTTGCGTGTCTGTCATCAACACTCACTATTTTGGCCAATTCTGACGCAATTCGTGGACTATTACTCACCATTTAGGGGTCCCGAAGTGATTTCCATAGTTGTTCAACCCCAAGGTGCTTTTACGTGTCGGTCATCAACACTCATAGTTTTGGCCAATTCTAGCCCATTTCGTGGACTATTACTCACTGTTTTGGGGTCCCGGAGTGATTTCCATGATTAACGAACCGCGGGGTGCATATACATGTCGGTCATCAACACTAGTAGTTTTGGCCGATTCTGGCCCGTTTCATGGACTATTACTCACTGTTTTGGGGCCTCAGAGTGATTTCCATGATTAACGAACCCCCGGGTGCGCTTACGTGTCAGTTATCAACACTCGCGAGTTTTGTCAACTCTGACCCGTTTCGTGGACCATTACTCACCATTTTGGGGCCCCAAAGCGATTTCCATGGTTGTTGAACCCCAAGATGCGCTTAAGTGTAGGTCATCAACAATCATAGTTTCGGCCGATTCTTGCCCATTTCTTGGACTATTACTTATTTTTGGGGGTCCGGGAGTGATTTCCACGAATTACGAACCCCGGGGTGCGTTTACGTGTCGGTCATCAACACTCACAGTTTTGGCCAATTCTAAGGTGTTTCGTGGACTATTACTCACCGTTTGGGGGTCCCAAGTGATATCCATAGTTGTTGAACCCCAAGGCGCGCTTACGTGTCGGTCATCAACACTCACAGTTTTGGCTGATTCTGGCCCGTGTCATCGACTATTTCTCACTGTTTTGGGGCCCTGGAGTTATTTCCACGGTTAATGGACTACGGGGTGCGTTTACGTGTCGGTCATCAAGACTCACAGTTTTGGCCGATTCTGGCCCGTTTCTTGGACTATTACTCTTTTTTGGGTCTCGGTGTGATTTCCATATGATTGACGAACACCGGGGTGCGTTTGTGTGTCGGTCATCAACACTCTGGGTGCGTCTGGGCCGTTTCGTGGACACTCTCTGTTTTGGGTTCCCGGAGTGATTTCCATGGTTAACAAACCGCGAGGTGCATTTACGTGTCGGTCATGAACACTCATAGTTTTGGCTAATTCTGGCCAGTTTCATGGACTATTACTCACCATTTTGGGCCCAAAGTGATTTCCATGGTTGTTTAACCCCATGGTGTGCTTACGTGTCGATCATCAACAAGCGCAGTTTGGGCCGATTTTGGCCCGTTTCTTGCACTATTACTTAGTTTTGGGGGTCCCGGAGTGATCTCCACGATTGACGAACTCTGGGGTGCGTTTACGTGTCGGTCATCAACACTCACAATTTTGGACAATTCTGGTCCGTTTCGTGCACTATCACTCACCGTTTTGGCGTCCAAGAGCGATTTCAATGATTGGCAATCCCTGGGGTGCGTTTCCGTGTCTGTCATCAACACTCACTGTTTCGGCCAATTCTGACGCGATTCGTGGACTATTACTCACCACTTAGTGGCCCCGAAGCGATTTCCATAGTTGTTGAACCCCAAGGTGCTTTAACATGTCGGTTGTCAACACTCACAGTTTTGGCCGATTCTAGCCCGTTTCATGGACTATTACTCACTGTTTTGGGGTCCCGGAGTGATTTCCATGTTTAACGAATGGCGGGGTGCGTTTACATGTCGGTCATCAACACTAGCAGTTTTGGCCGATTCTGGCCTGTTTCGTGGACTATTACTCACTCTTTTGGGGCCCTGGAGTGATTTCCATGATTAACGAACCCCCCGGTGCGCTTACGTGTCAGTTATCAACACTCATGATTTTTGTCGACTCTGACCCGTTTCGTGGACCATTACTCACCATTTTGGGGCCCCAAAGCGATTTACATGGTTGTTGAACACCAAGGTGCGGTTAAGTGTAGGTCATCAATAATCGCAGTTTCGGCCAATAAGGTCTTTATTTCATCGAGTTCGGCCGCGGCCGCATCTGTCCACACAAAGTGTTCGGTGCACCGAAGAAAGCGATAAAGAGGCAATGCCTTTTCTCCTAACGTGGAGATAAAGCGCCTCAAAGCAGCCACGCATCCAGCTAGTTTCTGGATGTGTTTGAGGTCTATTGGTATAGCCAATTGCGACAAAGCTCAGATTTTTGCCGGATTAGCTTCAATTCCTCTATTGAAAACAATGAAGCCCAGCAGCTTTCCAGAGGGGACGCCGAAAACGCATTTCTCCGGATTCAGCTTGATGTCGTATGTTCGTAGGTTGTCCAACATAAGCCTCAAGTCATCTATTAGGGTTTCGACGTGTCTTGTTTTTATGACTACGTCATCCACGTATGCCTCAACTGTTTTGCCGATTTGCTTTTCCAGGCATGTTTGAATCATGCGTTGGTAGGTTGCGCCGGCATTCTTAAGCCCGAAAGGCATAGTGTTGAGCAGAAAGGGACATATGGTGTTATGAAAGCTCTTGCAGCTTGGTCGGACTCTGCCATCTTTATTTGATGGTATCCAGAGTATGCGTCGAGGAAACACAGCGAGTCGTGTCCTGCTGTGGCATCGATTATTTGATCGACACGAGGGAGGGGAAAGGGATCCTAGGGGCAAGCCTTGTTAAGGTCTTTGAAGTCGATGCACAAGCGCCAGGATTTGTCCTTCTTTGGTACCATTACCAAGTTCTCCAACCAATCCGGATGTTTGATATCTCTGATGAATCCGGCCTCAAGTAGCTTGGCTAGCTCCTTCCCCATGGCTTGCCGTTTGGGCTCTGAAAATCGCCATAGGGTCTGTTTGACAGGTTTGTATCCCTTTAGTATGTTAAGGTTGTGTTCGGCCAATTCGTGTGGGATGCCCGGCATGTCCAATGGGTGCCAAGCAAAAATGTCCCAATTCTCGCGTAAGAAGTCTCGTAGTGCAGCGTCCACAGCGGGGCTCAACTGTGTCCCGATGGAAGCTGTCTTCATGGGGTATGTTGGGTGGACTTGGAATTTGACTATCTCATTTGCGTGTTTAAATGAGGTGGACTTGGGTTGTTTGTCGAGTATCACGTTGTCCCTGTCCACGGTGGCGCACAGTGTTGTTAATTCTTCAACTGCTAGGGCTTCGGACAGTGCTTCCGAGGCTAGTGCTGCGGTTTTGTTTTCGCCACGGAGTGCAACGTCCGGATCACTAGCTAGAGTGATGATTCCGTTGGGTCCGGGCATTTTAAGCTTCATGTACCCATAATGGGGTATAGCTTGAAAGCTTGCAAACGCGTCCCGCCCTAGAAGGGCGTGGTATCCGCTGCTGAAAGGATCCACTTGGAATGTGATTTCTTCAGACCTGTAATTCTCTGGGGTGCCGAATACCACATCGACTGTGATTTTTCCCGCACACCGTGCCTCCCGACTGGGGATAATTCCCCTGAAGGTTGTGCTGCTTTGTTCAATGCGGCTTTCATCAATTTCCATCTTCTTGAGCGTTTCTTCGTAGATCAAGTTTAATCCGCTTCCGCCGTCCATGAGTACTTTAGTGAGCCAAAAGCCGTCCACTATTAGGCTAAGGACCAGAGTGGCTGGTGCCCGGATGGTCTGGAATTGGGGTTCTTCACTGGCGTTGAAAGTTATAGCAGTGTCGTTCCAAGGATTTACTTTTGCCACATGGGAGATTTCAGCAGAACTTCGATGAGCTCGCTTGCGCCTATTGTTTGAGGAGAAAGTCTCAAAGACTGTTAGTACCATATTGTGTTCCTTGGCGGGATGTTGTTCTGCTTTATGGCTATCGAGGAGATCCTCGCCACTTTTAGCTACCTGCCAGAGTATCCAACATGCCCTAAGGCTATGGGTTGGTGTTGCATCCGGCGTACTGTGAAGCTTACATGGCCAATTGAGCCATCCTTGCAATACCGTTCCATGCCCTGGTGTGGGCTTTGGTTTCTTGGGAATTGAATCGGTCGACTTACGAGAGTTCGGCCGTTTAGTTCGGACAAAGGTTCTGCTGAGGGTTGTACTATCCCAAAATTCTGTTTGGGTCTTCCAGGCGCTTTCCATCGCACAGTACTTCTGTACTATGGTTGCTAAGTCCTCAAAGCGTACTATGTCACGGCGACTTATAGCATTAAGGAGTCCTTTGTTCGTGCAATTTTTGTAGAAAATTGAGACTACGTCCTCCTTGTGGCAGTCCTCGACCTTGTTAAGTGCACGGAGGAACCTGGCCCAGTAATGGTGTACCGTCTCTAGGGGTTCTCGCCTGATGCGGGAGAGACGGTTTAAGTCTGAGCGAGTGTCGTTGGCTGAATCCGGATTTTGATCCGATCTGACACCCCGGGGCACGGAAGGTTCCGAGCCCGATAGTTCGGGGTCCGGAGCATCACCCGATCTCTTCGGCCCGATGCCCGATTCTAAGCCCGGGACTCGGGTCATGTCTTCCTTCGAATAGGTGTTCGGTTTACTGAGTTCGGTGATCCGGACATAATTCGTCCTCAAAGTTGAGGGGCGGCCCGTGTGTGGTTCCTCCACTACTGCTACCTCATGGGTGACCGGCGGGGATCTAATGTCCCTCTGGTCGGGTTTAAGCCCAATCTGGTCATAGTCCATAGCGACTCCCAAAGCGGCGATGCGATCCAAGAGCTCATTAAGAGAGGTGAGCTCTACCGGTTCCATCTGTTCGGCCAGCTCCAAATTGATGCGAAGGTTATGCGTGATGACCCGAGAGGCCATCGTTGGCGCGACAGCCAATGGGGCGGCCATAATGAAGCCGCCAAGTCGGATAATCTGGCCTACAGCCAGCGTTCCTCCAGAGATGATGTCATCCTTGACAACAAGATGAGCCATCAAGCCATGCAGTGACGACACAGGGGAACTCTCGATGAAAGCACCAATGTCGGTGTGAAAACCGCCGGATCTCGGGTAGGGGGTCCCGATCTATGCGTGTTAGGCTGATGGTAACATGAAGCAAGGGACACAATATTTACCCAGGTTCGGGCCCTCTCGATGGAGGTAAAACCCTACTTCCTGCTTGATTAATATTGAAGATATGAGTAGTACAAGAGTAGATCTACCACGCGATCGTAGAGGCTAAACCCTAAGAGCTAGCCTATGATGGTATGATTGTAATTGTGATCGGCCTTCTAAGGACCATCCTCTCTGGTTTATATAGACCCCGGAAAGGGCTAGGGTTTACATGGAGTCGGTTACAGGGAAGGAAATATAATATCCGGATCGCCAAGCTATTTTGGGGCCCCGGAGTGATTTCCACGGTTAATGAACCGCCGGGTGCGTTTACCTGTCGGTCATGAAGACTCAGAGTTTTGTGTGATTCTGGCTCGTTTCTTGGACTATTACCCTGTTTTGGGTCCCGATGTGTTTTCCATATGATTGACGAACACCGGGGTGCGTTTATGTGTCGGTCATCAACACTCGCAGTTTTGGCCGATTCTGGCCCGTTTCGTTGACACTCACCGTTTTGGGTTCCCGGAGTGATTTCCACGGTTAACAAACCGCGAGGTGCATTTACGTGTCGGTCATGAACACTCACCATTTTGGGGCCACAAAGTGATTTCCATGGTTATTGAACCCCATGGTGCACTTATGTGTCGATCATCAAGAAGCGCGTTTTGGGCCGATTTTGGCCCGTTTCTTGCACATTACTTAGTTTTGGGGGTCCCGAAGTGATCTCCATGATTGACGAACTCTGGGTGTGTTTACGTGTCGGTCATCAACATTCACAATTTTGGCCAATTTTGGTCCATTTCGTCAACTATTACTCACCGTTTTGGCGTCCCAGAGCGATTTCCATGATTGACAATCCACAAGGTGCGTTTGCGTGTCTGTCGTCAACACTCGCTGTTTTGGCCAATTCTAACGCGATTCGTGGACTATTACTCACCCTTTAGGGGTCCTGAAGCAATTTCCATAGTTGTTGAACCCCAAGGTGCTTTAAGGTGTCGGTCGTCAACACTCACAGTTTTGGCCGATTCTAGCACGTTTCGTGGACTATTACTCACTGTTTTGGGGTCCCGGAGTGATTTCCACGATTAACGAACCGCATGGTGCGTTTACATGTCGATCATCAACACTAGCAGTTTTGGCCGATTCTGGCCCGTTTCATGGACTATTAATCACTGTTTTGGGGCCCCGGAGTAATTTCCATCATTAACGAACCCCTGGGTGCGCTTATGTGTCAGTTATCAACACTCGCGGTTTTTGTCGACTCTGACCCATTTCGTTGACCATTACTCTACATTTTGGGGCCCCAAAGCGATTTACATGGTTGTTGAACCCCAAGGTGTGCTTAAGTGTAGGTCATCAACAATGGCAGTTCGGACCGATTCTGGCCCGTTTCTTGGACTATTACTTAGTTTTGGGGGTCCCGGAGTGATTTCCATGATTTGTAAACCCCGTGGTGCGTTTACGTGTTGGTCATCAACACTCACAGTTTTGGCCAATTCTAACGCGTTTCATAGACTATTTCTCACCGTTTTGGGGTCCCAAGTGATATCCATGGTTGTTCAACCCCAAGGCGCGCTAACGTGTTAGTCATCAACACTCACAGTTTTGGCTGATTCAGGCCCGTTTCATGGACTATTAGTCACTATTTTGGGGCCCTGGAGTGATTTCCACGGTTAATGAACCACGGGGTGCGTTTACGTGTCGGTCATCAACACCGAGAGTTTTGTGTGATTCTGGCTCGTTTGTTGGACTATTACTCTGTTTTGGGTCCCAGTGTGATTTCCATATGATTGACGAACACCGGGGTGCGTTTATGTGTCGGTCATCAACACTCGCAGTTTTGGCCGATTCTGGCCCGTTTCGTTGACACTCACCGTTTTGGGTTCCCGGAGTGATTTCCACGGTTAACAAACCGCGAGGTGCATTTACGTGTCGGTCATGAACACTCACCATTTTGGGGCCACAAAGTGATTTCCATGGTTATTGAACCCCATGGTGCACTTATGTGTCGATCATCAAGAAGCGCATTTTGGGCCGATTTTGGCCCGTTTCTTGCACATTACTTAGTTTTGGGGGTCCCGAAGTGATCTCCATGATTGCCGAACTCTGGGGTGTGTTTACGTGTCGGTCATCAACATTCACAATTTTGGCCAATTTTGGTCCATTTCGTCAACTATTACTCACCGTTTTGGCGTCCCAGAGCGATTTCCATGATTGACAATCCACGAGGTGCGTTTGCGTGTCTGTCGTCAACACTCGCTGTTTTGGCCAATTCTAACGCGATTCGTGGACTATTACTCACCCTTTAGGGGTCCTGAAGCAATTTCCATAGTTGTTGAACCCCAAGGTGCTTTAAGGTGTCGGTCGTCAACACTCACAGTTTTGGCCGATTCTAGCACGTTTCGTGGACTATTACTCACTGTTTTGGGGTCCCGGAGTGATTTCCACGATTAACGAACCGCATGGTGCGTTTACATGTCGATCATCAACACTAGCAGTTTTGGCCGATTCTGGCCCGTTTCATGGACTATTAATCACTGTTTTGGGGCCCCGGAGTAATTTCCATCATTAACGAACCCCTGGGTGCGCTTATGTGTCAGTTATCAACACTCGCGGTTTTTGTCGACTCTGACCCATTTCGTTGACCATTACTCTACATTTTGGGGCCCCAAAGCGATTTACATGGTTGTTGAACCCCAAGGTGTGCTTAAGTGTAGGTCATCAACAATGGCAGTTCGGACCGATTCTGGCCCGTTTCTTGGACTATTACTTAGTTTTGGGGGTCCCGGAGTGATTTCCATGATTTGTAAACCCCGTGGTGCGTTTACGTGTTGGTCATCAACACTCACAGTTTTGGCCAATTCTAATGCGTTTCATAGACTATTTCTCACCGTTTTGGGGTCCCAAGTGATATCCATGGTTGTTCAACCCCAAGGCGCGCTAACGTGTTAGTCATCAACACTCACAGTTTTGGCTGATTCAGGCCCGTTTCATGGACTATTAGTCACTATTTTGGGGCCCTGGAGTGATTTCCACGGTTAATGAACCACGGGGTGCGTTTACGTGTCGGTCATCAACACTGAGAGTTTTGTGTGATTCTGGCTCGTTTGTTGGACTATTACTCTGTTTTGGGTCCCAGTGTGATTTCCATATGATTGACGAACACCGGGGTGCGTTTATGTGTCGGTCATCAACACTCGCAGTTTTGGCCGATTCTGGCCCGTTTCGTTGACACTCACCGTTTTGGGTTCCCGGAGTGATTTCCACGGTTAACAAACCGTGAGGTGCATTTACGTGTCGGTCATGAACACTCACCATTTTGGGGCCACAAAGTGATTTCCATGGTTATTGAACCCCATGGTGCACTTATGTGTCGATCATCAAGAAGCGCGTTTTGGGCCGATTTTGGCCCGTTTCTTGCACATTACTTAGTTTTGGGGGTCCCGAAGTGATCTCCATGATTGACGAACTCTGGGGTGTGTTTACGTGTCGGTCATCAACATTCACAATTTTGGCCAATTTTGGTCCATTCCGTCAACTATTACTCACTGTTTTGGCGTCCCAGAGCGATTTCCATGATTGACAATCCACGAGGTGCGTTTGCGTGTCTGTCGTCAACACTCGCTGTTTTGGCCAATTCTAACGCGATTCGTGGACTATTACTCACCCTTTAGGGGTCCTGAAGCAATTTCCATAGTTGTTGAACCCCAAGGTGCTTTAAGGTGTCGGTCGTCAACACTCACAGTTTTGGCCGATTCTAGCACGTTTCGTGGACTATTACTCACTGTTTTGGGGTCCCGGAGTGATTTCCACGATTAACGAACCGCATGGTGCGTTTACATGTCGATCATCAACACTAGCAGTTTTGGCCGATTCTGGCCCGTTTCGTGGACTATTAATCACTGTTTTGGGGCCCCGGAGTAATTTCCATCATTAACGAACCCCTGGGTGCGCTTATGTGTCAGTTATCAACACTCGCGGTTTTTGTCGACTCTGACCCATTTCGTTGACCATTACTCTACATTTTGGGGCCCCAAAGCGATTTACATGGTTGTTGAACCCCAAGGTGTGCTTAAGTGTAGGTCATCAACAATGGCAGTTCGGACCGATTCTGGCCCGTTTCTTGGACTATTACTTAGTTTTGGGGGTCCCGGAGTGATTTCCATGATTTGTAAACCCCGTGGTGCGTTTACGTGTTGGTCATCAACACTCACAGTTTCGGCCAATTCTAACGCGTTTCATAGACTATTTCTCACCGTTTTGGGGTCCCAAGTGATATCCATGGTTGTTCAACCCCAAGGCGCGCTAACGTGTTAGTCATCAACACTCACAGTTTTGGCTGATTCAGGCCCGTTTCATGGACTATTAGTCACTATTTTGGGGCCCTGGAGTGATTTCCACGGTTAATGAACCACGGGGTGCGTTTACGTGTCGGTCATCAACACCGAGAGTTTTGTGTGATTCTGGCTCGTTTGTTGGACTATTACTCTGTTTTGGGTCCCAGTGTGATTTCCATATGATTGACGAACACCGGGGTGCGTTTATGTGTCGGTCATCAACACTCGCAGTTTTGGCCGATTCTGGCCCGTTTCGTTGACACTCACCGTTTTGGGTTCCCGGAGTGATTTCCACGGTTAACAAACCGCGAGGTGCATTTACGTGTCGGTCATGAACACTCACCATTTTGGGGCCACAAAGTGATTTCCATGGTTATTGAACCCCATGGTGCACTTATGTGTCGATCATCAAGAAGCGCGTTTTGGGCCGATTTTGGCCCGTTTCTTGCACATTACTTAGTTTTGGGGGTCCCGAAGTGATCTCCATGATTGACGAACTCTGGGTGTGTTTACGTGTTGGTCATCAACATTCACAATTTTGGCCAATTTTGGTCCATTTCGTCAACTATTACTCACCGTTTTGGCGTCCCAGAGCGATTTCCATGATTGACAATCCACGAGGTGCGTTTGCGTGTCTGTCGTCAACACTCGCTGTTTTGGCCAATTCTAACGCGATTCGTGGACTATTACTCACCCTTTAGGGGTCCTGAAGCAATTTCCATAGTTGTTGAACCCCAAGGTGCTTTAAGGTGTCGGTCGTCAACACTCACAGTTTTGGCCGATTCTAGCACGTTTCGTGGACTATTACTCACTGTTTTGGGGTCCCGGAGTGATTTCCACGATTAACGAACCGCATGGTGCGTTTACATGTCGATCATCAACACTAGCAGTTTTGGCCGATTCTGGCCCGTTTCGTGGACTATTAATCACTGTTTTGGGGCCCCGGAGTAATTTCCATCATTAACGAACCCCTGGGTGCGCTTATGTGTCAGTTATCAACACTCGCGGTTTTTGTCGACTCTGACCCATTTCGTTGACCATTACTCTACATTTTGGGGCCCCAATGCGATTTACATGGTTGTTGAACCCCAAGGTGTGCTTAAGTGTAGGTCATCAACAATGGCAGTTCGGACCGATTCTGGCCCGTTTCTTGGACTATTACTTAGTTTTGGGGGTCCCGGAGTGATTTCCATGATTTGTAAACCCCGTGGTGCGTTTACGTGTTGGTCATCAACACTCACAGTTTTGGCCAATTCTAACGCGTTTCATAGACTATTTCTCACCGTTTTGGGGTCCCAAGTGATATCCATGGTTGTTCAACCCCAAGGCGCGCTAACGTGTTAGTCATCAACACTCACAGTTTTGGCTGATTCAGGCCCGTTTCATGGACTATTAGTCACTATTTTGGGGCCCTGGAGTGATTTCCACGGTTAATGAACCACGGGGTGCGTTTACGTGTCGGTCATCAACACTGAGAGTTTTGTGTGATTCTGGCTCGTTTGTTGGACTATTACTCTGTTTTGGGTCCCAGTGTGATTTCCATATGATTGACGAACACCGGGGTGCGTTTATGTGTCGGTCATCAACACTCGCAGTTTTGGCGGATTCTGGCCCGTTTCGTTGACACTCACCGTTTTGGGTTCCCGGAGTGATTTCCACGGTTAACAAACCGCGAGGTGCATTTACGTGTCGGTCATGAACACTCACCATTTTGGGGCCACAAAGTGATTTCCATGGTTATTGAACCCCATGGTGCACTTATGTGTCGATCATCAAGAAGCGCGTTTTGGGCCGATTTTGGCCCGTTTCTTGCACATTACTTAGTTTTGGGGGTCCCGAAGTGATCTCCATGATTGACGAACTCTGGGGTGTGTTTACGTGTCGGTCATCAACGTTCACAATTTTGGCCAATTTTGGTCCATTTCGTCAACTATTACTCACCGTTTTGGCGTCCCAGAGCGATTTCCATGATTGACAATCCACGAGGTGCGTTTGCGTGTCTGTCGTCAACACTCGCTGTTTTGGCCAATTCTAACGCGATTCGTGGACTATTACTCACCCTTTAGGGGTCCTGAAGCAATTTCCATAGTTGTTAAACCCCAAGGTGCTTTAAGGTGTCGGTCGTCAACACTCACAGTTTTGGCCGATTCTAGCACGTTTCGTGGACTATTACTCACTGTTTTGGGGTCCCGGAGTGATTTCCACGATTAACGAACCGCATGGTGCGTTTACATGTCGATCATCAACACTAGCAGTTTTGGCCGATTCTGGCCCGTTTCGTGGACTATTAATCACTGTTTTGGGGCCCCGGAGTAATTTCCATCATTAACGAACCCCTGGGTGCGCTTATGTGTCAGTTATCAACACTCGCGGTTTTTGTCGACTCTGACCCATTTCGTTGACCATTACTCTACATTTTGGGGCCCCAAAGCGATTTACATGGTTGTTGAACCCCAAGGTGTGCTTAAGTGTAGGTCATCAACAATGGCAGTTCGGACCGATTCTGGCCCGTTTCTTGGACTATTACTTAGTTTTGGGGGTCCCGGAGTGATTTCCACGATTTGTAAACCCCGTGGTGCGTTTACGTGTTGGTCATCAACACTCACAGTTTTGGCCAATTCTAACGAGTTTCATAGACTATTTCTCACCGTTTTGGGGTCCCAAGTGATATCCATGGTTGTTCAACCCCAAGGCGCGCTAACGTGTTAGTCATCAACACTCACAGTTTTGGCTGATTCAGGCCCGTTTCATGGACTATTAGTCACTATTTTGGGGCCCTGGAGTGATTTCCACGGTTAATGAACCACGGGGTGCGTTTACGTGTCGGTCATCAACACTGACAGTTTTGGCCGATTCTGGCTCGTTTGTTGGACTATTACTCTGTTTTGGGTCCCAGTGTGATTTCCATATGATTGACGAACACCGGGGTGCGTTTATGTGTCGGTCATCAACACTCGCAGTTTTGGCCGATTCTGGCCTGTTTAGTTGACGCACACTGTTTTGGGTTCCCGGAGTGATTTCCACGGTTAACAAACCGCGAGGTGCGTTTACGTGTCGGTCATGAACACTCACAGTTTTGGCTGATTCTGGCCCGTTTCGTGCACTATTACTCACCATTTTGGGGCCCCAAAGTTATTTCCATGGTTATTGAACCCCATGGTGTGCATTCATGTCGATCATCAAGAAGCGCATTTTTGGCCGATTTTGGCCCGTTTCTAGCACTATTACTTAGTTTTGGGGGTCCCAGAGTGATCTCCATGATTGACGAACTCTACGGTACGTTTACGTGTCCGTCATCAACACTCACAATATTGGCCAATTCTGGTCCGTTTCGTGCACTATTACTCACCGTTGTGGCGTCCCAAAGCGATTTCCATGATTGACAATCCGCGGGGTGCGTTTGCGTGTCTCTCATCAACACTTGCTGTTTTGGCCAATTCTGATGCGATTCGTGGACTATTACTCACCATTTAGGGGTCCCTAAGCGATTTCCATAGTTGTTGAACCCCAAGGTGCTTTCACGTGTCGGTCATCAACACTCATAGTTTTGGCCGATTCTAGCCCATTTCCTTGACTATTACTCACTATTTTGGGGTCCCGGAGTGATTTCCATGATTAACGAACCGCGGGGTGCCTTTACATTTCGGTCATCAACACTAGCAGTTTTGGCCGATTCTGGCCTGTTTCGTGGACTATAACTCACTTTTTTGGGTCCCTGGAGTGATTTCCATGATTAACGAACCCCCGGGTGCGCTTACGTGCCGGTTATGAACACTCACAGTTTTTGCTGATTCAGGCCCGTTTCATGGACTATTACTCACTATTTTGGGGCCCCGGAGTGATTTCCACGGTTAATGAACCGCGGGGTGCGTTTACGTGTCGGTCATCAACACTGACAGTTTTGGCCGATTCTAGCTCGTTTCATGGATTATTACTCTGTTTTGCGTCCCGGTGTGATTTCCATATGATTGACGAACACCGGGGTGCGTTTATGTGTCGGTCATCAACACTCATTGTTTTGGCCGATTCTGGCCCCTTTAGTGGACGCTCACTGTTTTGGCTTCCTGGACTGAATTCCACGGTTAACAAACCGCGAGGTGCATTTACGTGTCGGTCATGAACACTCACAGTTTTGGCTGATTCTGGCCCGTTTCATGGAACATTACTCACCATTTTGGGGCCCCAAAGTGATTTCCATGGTTGTTGAACCCAGGGTGCGCATTCGTGTCGATCATCAAGAAGCGCATTTTTGTCCGATTTTGTCCCGTTTCTTGCACTATTACTTAGTTTTGGGGGTCCCGGAGTGATCTCCACGATTGACGAACTCTACGGTGCGTTTACGTGTCAGTCATCAACACTCACAATATTGGCCAATTTTGGTCCGTTTCGTGCACCAGTACTCACAGTTTTGGTGTCCCAGAGCGATTTCCATGATTGACAATTCGCGGGGTGCGTTTGCGTGTGTGTCGTCAACACTCGCTATTTTGGCCAATTCTGACGCGATTCATGGACTATTACTCACCATTTAGGGGTCCCTAAGCGATTTCCATAGTTGTTGAACCCCAAGGTGCTTTTACGTGTCGGTCATCAACACTCACAGTTTTGGCCGATTCTAGCCCGTTTCGTGGACTATTACTCGCTGTTTTGGCGTCCCGGAGTGATTTCCATGATTAACGAACCGCGGGGTACGTTTACATGTCGGTCATCAACACTAGCAGTTTTGGCCGATTCTGGCCCCCGTTTCATGGACTATTACTCACTTTTTCGGGCCCCGGAGTGATTTCCATGATTAACGAACCCCCGGGTGTGCTTACGTGTTGGTTATCAACACACGCGGTTTTTGTCGAGTTTGACCCATTTCGTGGACCATTACTCAACATTTTGGGGCCCAATGTGCGTTTAAGTGTAGGTCATCAACAATCGCAGTTTCGACGGATTCTGGCCCGTTTCTTGGACTATTACTTAGTTTTGGGGGTCCCGGAGTGATTTCCACGATTTACAAACTCCGGGGTGCGTTTACGTGTCCGTCATCAACACTCATAGTTTTGGCCAATTCTAACGCATTTCATGGACTATTACTCACAGTGTTGGGGTCCCAAGTGATATCCATGGTTGTTGAACCCCAAGGCGCGCTTACGTGTCGGTCATCAACACTCATAGTTTTGGCTGATTCAGGCCCGTTTCATGGACTATTACTCACTATTTTTGGGCTCCGGAGTGATTTCCACGGTTAATGAACCGCGGGGTGCGTTTATGTGTCGGTCATCAACACTCACAGTTTTGGCCGATTCTGGCCCGTTTCTTGGACTATTACTCTATTTTGGGTCCCGGTGTGATTTAGATATGATTGACGAACGTCAGGGTGCGTTTATGTGTCAATCATCAACACTCATGGTTTTGGCCGATTCTGGCCCATTTAGTGGACACTAACTATTTTGGGTTCCCAGAGTGATTTCCACTGTTAACAAACCGCGAGGTGCGTTTACGTGTCGGTCATGAACACTCACAGTTTTGGCTGATTCTGGCCGGTTTCGTGGACTATTACTCACCATTTTGGGGCCCCAAAGTGATTTCCATGGTTGTTGAACCCCATGGTGCGCCTTCGTGTCGATCATCAAGAAGCGCATTTTTGGCCGATTTTGGCCTGTTTCTTGCACTGTTACTTAGTTTTGGGGGTCACGGAGTGATCTCGATGATTGACGAACTCTGGGGTGCGTTTATGTGTCGGTCATCAACACTCAAAATTTTAGCCAATTCTGGTCCGTTTCGTGCACTATTACTCACCGTTGTGGCGTCCCAAAGCGATTTCCATGATTGACAATCCACGGGGTGCGTTTGCGTGTCTGTCGTCAACACTCGCTGTTTTGGCCAATTCTGACGCGGTTCGTGGACTATTACGAACCATTTAGGGGTCCATAAGCGATTTCCATAGTTGTTGAACCCCAGGGTGCGCTTATTTGTCGGTTATCAACACTCACAGTTTTGGCCGTTTCTAGCCCGTTTCGTGGACTATTGCTCACTATTTTGGAGTCCTGGAGTGATTTCCACGATTAACGAACCGCGGGGTGCGTTTACATGTCGGTCATCAACACTAGCAGTTTTGGCCGATTCTGGCCCGTTTCGTGGACTATTACTCACTTTTTTGGGGCCCCGGAGTGATTCCATGATTAACGAACCCCTGGTGCACTTACGTGTCGGTTATCAACACTCACGGTTTTTGTCGACTCTGACCCGTTTCGTGGACCATTACTCACCATTTTGGGGCCCCAAAGCAATTTACATGGTTGTTGAACCCCAAGGTGTGCTTAAGTGTAGGTCATGAACAATCGCAGTATCGACCGATTCTGGCCCGTTTCTTGGACTATTACTTATTTTTGGGGGTCCCGGAGTGATTTCCACTATTTACGAACCCCGGGGTGCGTTTACATGTCGGTCATCAACTATAGCAGTTTTGGCCGATTCTGGCCCGTTTCGTGGACTATTACTCACTTTTTTGGGGCCCCGGAGTGATTTCCATGATTAAGGAACCCCCGGGTGCGCTTACGTGTCGGTTATCAACACTCACAGTTTTGGCCAATTCTAGCCCGTTTCATGGACTATTGCTCACTGTTTTGGGGTCCTGGAGTGATTTCCACGATTAACGAACCACGGGGTGCGTTTACATGTCGGTCATCAACACTAGCAGTTTTGGCCGATTCTTGCCCGTTTCATGGACTATTACTCACTTTTTTGGGGCCCCGGAGTGTTTCCATGATTAACGAACCCCCGGTGCACTTACGTGTCGGTTATCAACACTCGCGGTTTTTGTCGACTCTGACCCGTTTCGTGGACCATTAGTCACCATTTTGGGGCCCCAAAGCGATTTACATGGTTGTTGAACCCCAAGGTGTGCTTAAGTGTAGGTCATGAACAATCGCAGTATCGACAGATTCTGGCCCGTTTCTTGGACTATTACTTATTTTTGGGGGTCCCGGAGTGATTTCCACTATTTACGAATCCCAGGGCGCGCTTACGTGTCGGTCATCAACACTCACAGTTTTGGCCGATTCAGGCCCGTTTCATGGACTATTACTCACTGTTTTGGGGCCCCGGAGTGATTTCCATGGTTAATCAATCGCGGGGTGCGTTTACCTGTCTGTCATCAACACTCAGAGTTTTGGCCGATTCTGGCCCGTTTCTTGGACTATTACTCTGTTTTGGGTCCCGGTGTGATTTCGATATGATTGACGAACACCGGGGTGCGTTTATGTGTCAATCATCAACACTCATGGTTTTGGCCGATTCTGGCCCATTTAGTGGACACTAACTATTTTGGGTTCCCAGAGTGATTTCCACTGTTAACAAACCGCGAGGTGCGTTTACGTGTCGGTCATGAACACTCACAGTTTTGGCTGATTCTGGCCCGTTTCGTGGACTATTACTCACCATTTTGGGCCCCAAATTGATTTCCATGGTTGTTGAACCCCATGGTGCGCATTCGTGTCGATCATCAAGAAGCGCATTTTTGGCTGATTTTGGCCCGTTTCTTGCACTATTACTTAGTTTTGGGGGTCCCAGAGTGATCTCCATGATTGACGAACTCTGGGGTGCGTTTACGTGTCGGTCATCAACACTCACAATTTTAGCCAATTCTGGTCCGTTTCATGCACTAGTACTTACTGTTTTGGCGTCCCAGAGCGATTTCCATGATTGACAATCCGCGGGGTGTGTTTGCGTGTCTGTCATCAACACTCGCTGTTTTGGCCAATTCTGACGCGATTCGTGGACTATTACTCACCATTTAGGGGTCCCTAAGCGATGTCTATAGTTGTCGAACCCCAAGGTGCTTTTACGTGTCGGTCATCAACACTCACAATTTTGGCCAATTCTAGCCCGTTTCGTGGACTATTGCTCACGGTTTTGGGGTCCTGGAGTGATTTCCACGATTAACGAACCGCGAGGTGCGTTTACATGCCGGTCATCAACACTAGCAGTTTTGGCCGATTCTGGCCTGTTTCGTGGACTATTACTCACTTTTTTGGGGCCCCGGAGTGATTTCCATGATTAAGGAACCCCCGGGTGCGCGTACGTGTCGGTTATCAACACCCACAGTTTTGGCCGATTCTAGCCCGTTTCGTGGACCATTGCTCACTGTTTTGGGGTCCTGGAGTGATTTCCACGATTAACGAACCGCGGGGTGCGTTTACATGTCGGTCATCAACACTAGCAGTTTTGGCCGATTCTGGCCCGTTTCGTGGACTATTACTCACTTTTTTGGGGCCCCGAAGTGTTTCCATGATTAACGAACCCCCGGTGCACTTACGTGTCGGTTATCAACACTCGCGGTTTTTGTCGACTCTGACCCGTTTCGTGGACCATTACTCACCATTTTGGGGCTCCAAAGCGATTTACATGGTTGTTGAACCCCAAGGTGTGCTTAAGTGTAGGTCATGAACAATCGCAATATCGACCGATTCTGTCCCGTTTCTTGGACTATTACTTATTTTTGGGGGTCCCGCAGTGATTTCCACTATTTACGAACCCCGGGGTGCGTTTACGTGTCGGTCATCAACACTCACAGTTTTGGCCAATTGTAACGCGTTACATGGACTATTACTCACCGTTTTGGGGTCCCAAGTGATATCCATGGTTGTTGAACCCCAAGGCACGCTTATGTGTCGGTCATCAACACTCATAGTTTTGGCTGATTTAGGCCCGTTTTATGGACTATTACTCACTGTTTTGGGGCCCCGGAGTGATTTCCATAGTTAATGAACCGCGGGGTGCGTTTATGTGTCGATCATCAAAACTCACAGTTTTGGCCGATTCTGGCCCGTTTCTTGGACTATTACTCTATTTTGGGTCCCGGTGTGATTTCGATATGATTGACGAACACCGGGGTGCGTTTATGTGTCAATCATCAACACTCGCGGTTTTGGCCGATTCTGGCCCATTTCGTGGACACTAACTATTTTGGGTTCCCGGAGTGATTTGCACGGTTAACAAACCGCGAGGTGCTTTTACGTGTCGGTCATGAACACTCACAGTTTTGGCTGATTCTGGCCCGTTTCATGGACTATTACTCGCCATTTTGGGGCCCCAAAGTGATTTCCATGGTTGCTGAACCCCATGGTGCGCCTTCGTGTCGATCATCAAGAAGCGCATTTTTGGCCGATTTTGGCCCGTTTCTTGCACTATTACTTAGTTTTGCGGTTCCCGGAGTGATCTCCACGATTGACGAACCCTGGGGTGCGTTTACGTGTCGGTCATCAACACTCACAATTTTAGCCAATTCTGGTCCGTTTCGTGCACTAGTACTTACCGTTTTGGCGTCCCGGAGCGATTTCCATGATTGACAATCCGCGGGGTGTGTTTGCGTGTCTGTCATCAACACTCGCTGTTTTGGCCAATTCTGACGCGATTCGTGGACTATTACTCACCATTTAGGGGTCCCTAAGCGATGTCTATAGTTGTTGAACCCCAAGGTGCTTTTACGTGTCGGTCATCAACACTCACAATTTTGGCCGATTCTAGCCCGTTTCGTGGACTATTGCTCACTGTTTTGGGGTCCTGGAGTGATTTCCACGATTAACGAACCGCGGGCTGCGTTTACATGCCGGTCATCAACACTAGCAGTTTTTTGGGGCCCCGGAGTGATTTCCATGATTAAGGAACCCCCGGGTGCGCGTACGTGTCGGTTATCAACACTCACAGTTTTGGCCGATTCTAGCCCGTTTCGTGGACTATTGCTCACTGTTTTGGGGTCCTGGAGTGATTTCCACGATTAACGAACCCCCGGTGCACTTACGTGTCGGTTATCAACACTCGCGGTTTTTGTCGACTCTGACCCGTTTCGTGGACCATTACTCACCATTTTGGGGCTCCAAAGCGATTTACATGGTTGTTGAACCCCAAGGTGTGCTTAAGTGTAGGTCATGAACAATCGCAGTATCGACCGATTCTGGCCCGTTTCTTGGACTATTATTTATTTTTGGGGGTCCCGGAGTGATTTCCACTATTTATGAACCCCGGAGTGCGTTTACGTGTCGGTCATCAACACTCACAATTTTGGCCGATTCTAGCCCGTTTCGTGGACTATTGCTCACTGTTTTGGGGTCCTGGAGTGATTTCCACGATTAACGAACCGCGGGCTGCGTTTACATGCCGGTCATCAACACTAGCAGTTTTTTGGGGCCCCGGAGTGATTTCCATGATTAAGGAACCCCCGGGTGCGCGTACGTGTCGGTTATCAACACTCACAGTTTTGGCCGATTCTAGCCCGTTTCGTGGACTATTGCTCACTGTTTTGGGGTCCTGGAGTGATTTCCACGATTAACGAACCCCCGGTGCACTTACGTGTCGGTTATCAACACTCGCGGTTTTTGTCGACTCTGACCCGTTTCGTGGACCATTACTCACCATTTTGGGGCTCCAAAGCGATTTACATGGTTGTTGAACCCCAAGGTGTGCTTAAGTGTAGGTCATGAACAATCGCAGTATCGACCGATTCTGGCCCGTTTCTTGGACTATTACTTATTTTTGGGGGTCCCGGAGTGATTTCCACTATTTATGAACCCCGGAGTGCGTTTACGTGTCGGTCATCAACACTCACAGTTTTGGCCAATTCTAACGCGTTACATGGACTATTACTCACCATTTTGGGGTCCCAAGTGATATCCATGGTTGTTGAACCCCAAGGCACGCTTATGTGTCGGTCATCAACACTCATAGTTTTGGCTGATTCAGCCCCGTTTCATGGACTATTACTCACTGTTGTGGGGCCCCGGAGTGATTTCCATAGTTAATGAACCGCGGGGTGCGTTTATGTGTCGATCATCAAAACTCACAGTTTTGGCCGATTCTGGCCCGTTTCTTGGACTATTACTCTGTTTTGGGTCCCGGTGTGATTTTGATGTGATTGACAAACACCGGGGTGCGTTTATGTGTCAATCATCAACACTCACAGTTTTGGCTGATTCTGGCCCATTTAGTGGACACTCACTATTTTGGGTTCCCGGAGTGATTTCCACGGTTAACAAACCGCGAGGTGCTTTTACGTGTCGGTCATGAAGACTCACAGTTTTGGCTGATTCTGGCCCGTTTCATGGACTATTACTCACCATTTTGGGGCCCCAAAGTGATTTCCATGGTTGTTGAACCCCATGGTGCGCATTCGTGTCGATCATCAAGAAGCGCATTTTTGGCCGATTTTGGCCCGTTTCTTGCACTATTACTTAGTTTTGGGGGTCCCAGAGTGATCTCCACGATTGACGAACTCTAGGGTGCATTTACGTGTCGGTCATCAACACTCACAATTTTGGCCAATTCTGGTCCGTTTCATGCACTATTACTCACCGTTGTGGCGTCCCAGAGCGATTTCCATGATTGACAATCTGCGGGGTGCGTTTGCGTGTCTGTCATGAACACATGTTGTTTTGGCCAATTCTGTCGCGATTCGTGGACTATTACTCACCATTTAGGGGTCCCGAAGCGATTTCCATAGTTGTTGAACCCCAAGGTGCTTTTACGTGTCGGTCATCAACACTCACAGTTTTGGCCGATTCTAGCCCGTTTCATGGACTGTTACTCACTGTTTTGGGGTCCCGGAGTGATTTCCACGATTAAGGAACTGCGGGGTGCGTTTACATGTCGGTCATCAACACTAGCAGTTTTGGCTGATTCTGGCCCGTTTCGTGGACTATTAATCACTGCTTTGGGGCCCCGGAGTGATTTCCATGATTAACGAACCCCCGAGTGCGCTTACGTGTTGGTTATCAACACTCGCGGTTTTTGTCGACTCTGACCCGTTTCGTGGACCATTACTCACCAGTTTGGGGCCCCAAACGATTTCCATGGTTGTTGAACCCCAAGATGCACTTAAGTGTAGGTCATCAACAATAACAGTTTTGGCCGATTCTGGCCCGTTTCTTGGACTATTACTTAGTTTTGGGGGTCCCGGAGTGATTTCCACGATTTACGAACCCCGGGGTGCGCTTACGTGTTGGTCATAAATACTCATAGTTTTGGCCAATTCTAACGCGTTTCGTGGACTATTACTCACAGTTTTGGGGTCCTAAGTGATATCAATAGTTGTTGAACCCCAAGGCGCGCTTACGTGTCGGTCATCAACACTCGCAGTTTTGGCCCGTTTCATGGACTATTACTCATTTTTTGGGGCCCCGGAGTGATTTCCACGGTTAATCAATCGCGGGGTGCGTTTACCTGTATGTCATCAGCACTCAGAGTTTTGGCCGATTCTGGCCCGTTTTTTGGACTATTACTCTGTTTTGGGTCCCGATGTGATTCCCATATGATTGACGAACACCGGGGTGTGTTTACGTGTCGATCATCAACACTCGCAGTTTTGGCCGATTCTGGCCCGTTTCGTGGACTATTACTCACCATTTCGGGGCCCAAATTGATTTCCATGGTTGTTGAACCCCATGGTGCGCATTCGTGTCGATCATGAAGAAGCGCATTTTTGGCTGATTTTGGCCCGTTTCTTGCACTATTACTTAGTTTTGGGGGTCCCAGAGTGATCTCCACGATTG
Source organism: Triticum dicoccoides (assembly GCF_002162155.2). Taxonomy (NCBI): domain Eukaryota; kingdom Viridiplantae; phylum Streptophyta; class Magnoliopsida; order Poales; family Poaceae; genus Triticum; species Triticum dicoccoides. Next base: position 4,425,596 of record NC_041389.1, read on the forward strand.
ACGAACTTTGGGATGTGTTTACGTGTTGGTCATCAACACTCACAATTTTAGCCAATTCTGGTCCATTTCGTGCACTAGTACTTACCGTTTTGGCGTCCCAGAGCGATTTCCATGCTTGACAATCCGCGGGATGTGTTTGCGTGTCTGTCATCAACACTCGCTGTTTTGGCCAATTCAGACGCGATTCGTGGACTATTACTCACCATTTAGGGGTCCCTAAGCGATTTCTATAGTTGTTGAACCCTAAGGTGCTTTTACGTGTCGGTCATCAACACTCACAATTTTGGCCGATTCTAGCCCGTTTCGTGGACTATTGCTCACTGTTTTGGGGTCCTGGAGTGATTTCCATGATTAACGAACCGCGGGGTGCGTTTACATGCCGGACATCAAAACTAGCAGTTTTGGCCGATTCTGGCCCGTTTCATGGACTATTACTCACTTTTTTGGGGCCCCGGAGTGATTTCCATGATTAAGGAACCCCCGGGTGCGCTTACGTGTCGGTTAACAACACTCACAGTTTTGGCCGATTCTAGCCCGTTTCGTGGACTATTGCTCATTGTTTTGGGGTCCTACAGTGATTTCCACGATTAACGAACCGCGGGGTGCGTTTACATGTCGGTCATCAACACTAGCAGTTTTGGCCGATTCTGGCCCGTTTCATGGACTATTACTCACTTTTTTGGGGCCCCGGGGTGATTCCATGATTTACGAACCCCGGGGTGCGTTTACGTGTTGGTCATAAATACTCATAGTTTTGGCCAATTCTAACGCGTTTCATGGACTATTACTCACAGTTTTGGGGTCCTAAGTGATATCAATAGTTGTTGAACCCCAAGGCGCGCTTACGTGTCGGTCATCAACACTCGCAGTTTTGGCCCGTTTCATGGACTATTACTCATTTTTTGGGGCCCCGGAGTGATTTCCACGGTTAATCAATCGCGGGGTGCGTTTACCTGTATGTCATCAACACTCAGAGTTTTGGCCGATTCTGGCCCGTTTTTTGGACTATTACTCTATTTTGGGTCCCGATGTGATTCCCATATGATTGACGAACACCGGGGTGTGTTTACGTGTCGATCATCAACACTCGCAGTTTTGGCCGATTCTGGCCCGTTTCGTGGACTATTACTCACCATTTCGAGGCCCAAATTGATTTCCATGGTTGTTGAACCCCATAGTGCGCATTCGTGTCGATCATGAAGAAGCGCATTTTTGGCTGATTTTGGCCCGTTTCTTGCACTATTACTTAGTTTTGGGGGTCCCAGAGTGATCTCCACAAGTGACGAACTTTGGGATGTGTTTACGTGTTGGTCATCAACACTCACAATTTTAGCCAATTCTGGTCCATTTCGTGCACTAGTACTTACCGTTTTGGCGTCCCAGAGCGATTTCCATGCTTGACAATCCGCGGGATGTGTTTGCGTGTCTGTCATCAACACTCGCTGTTTTGGCCAATTCAGACGCGATTCGTGGACTATTACTCACCATTTAGGGGTCCCTAAGCGATTTCTATAGTTGTTGAACCCCAAGGTGCTTTTACGTGTCGGTCATCAACACTCACAATTTTGGCCGATTCTAGCCCGTTTCGTGGACTATTGCTCACTGTTTTGGGGTCCTGGAGTGATTTCCACGATTAACGAACCGTGGGGTGCGTTTACATGTCGGTCATCAACACTAGCAGTTTTGGCTGATTCTGGCCCGTTTCGTGGACTATTACTCACTGCTTTGGGGCCCCGGAGTGATTTCCATGATTAACGAACCCCCGAGTGCGCTTACGTGTTGGTTATCAACACTCGCGGTTTTTGTCGACTCTGACCCGTTTCGTGGACCATTACTCACCATTTTGGGGCCCCAAAGCGATTTCCATGGTTGTTGAACCCCAAGATGCACTTAAGTGTAGGTCATCAACAATCACAGTTTTGGCCGATTCTGGCCCGTTTCTTGGACTATTACTTAGTTTTGGGGGTCCCGGAGTGATTTCCACGATTTACGAAACCCGGGTGAGTTTACGTGTTGGTCATAAATACTCATAGTTTTGGCCAATTCTAACGCGTTTCGTGGACTATTACTCACCGTTTTGGGGTCCTAAGTGATATCAATAGTTGTTGAACCCCAAGGCGCGCTTACGTGTCGGTCATCAACACTCGCAGTTTTGGCCCGTTTCATGGACTATTACTCATTTTTTGGGGCCCCGGAGTGATTTCCACGGTTAATCAATCGCGGGGTGCGTTTACCTGTATGTCATCAACAATCAGAGTTTTGGCCGATTCTGGCCCGTTTTTTGGACTATTACTCTGTTTGGGGTCCCGATGTGATTCCCATATGATTGACGAACACCGGGGTGTGTTTACATGTCGATCATCAACACTCGCAGTTTTGGCCGATTCTGGCCCGTTTCGTGGACTATTACTCACCATTTTGGGGCCCCAAATTGATTTCCATGGTTGTTGAACCCGAAGGTGCGCATTCGTGTCGATCATGAAGAAGCGCATTTTTGGCTGATTTTGGCCCATTTCTTGCACTATTACTTAGTTTTGGGGGTCCCAGAGTGATCTCCACGATTGACGAACTTTGGGATGTGTTTACGTGTTGGTCATCAACAGTCACAATTTTAGCCAATTCTGGTCCATTTCGTGCACTAGTACTTACCGTTTTGGCGTCCCAGAGCGATTTCCATGCTTGACAATCCGCGGGATGTGTTTGCGTGTCTGTCATCAACACTCGCTGTTTTGGCCAATTCAGACGCGATTCGTGGACTATTACTCACCATTTAGGAGTCCCTAAGCGATTTCTATAGTTGTTGAACCCCAAGGTGCTTTTACGTGTCGGTCATCAACACTCACAATTTTGGCCGATTCTAGCCCGTTTCGTGGACTATTGCTCACTGTTTTGGGGTCCTGGAGTGATTTCCACGATTAACGAACCGCGGGGTGCGTTTACATGCCGGACATCAAAACTAGCAGTTTTGGCCAATTCTGGCCCGTTTCATGGACTATTACTCACTTTTTTGGGGCCCCGGAGTGATTTCCATGATTAAGGAAGCCCCGGGTGCGCTTACGTGTCGGTTATCAACACTCACAGTGTTGGCCGATTCTAGCCCGTTTCGTGGACTATTGCTCATTGTTTTGGAGTCCTGCAGTGATTTCCACGATTAACGAACCGCGGGGTGCGTTTACATGTCGGTCATCAACACTAGCAGTTTTGGCCGATTCTGGCCCGTTTCATGGACTATTACTCACTTTTTTGGGGCCCCGGGGTGATTCCATGATTAACGACCCCCCGGCGGTGCACTTACGTGTCGGTTATCAACACTCGCGGTTTTTGTCGACTCTGACCCGTTTCGAGAACCATTACTCACCATTGTGGGGCGCCAAAGTGATTTCCATGGTTGCTGAACCCCATGGTGCGCCTTCGTGTCGATCATCAAGAAGCGCATTTTCGGCCGATTTTGGCCCGTTTCTTGCACTATTACTTAGGTTTGGGGGTCCCGGAGTGATCTCCATGATTGACGAACTCTGGGGTGCGTTTACGTGTCGGTCATCAACACTCACAATTTTAGCCAATTCTGGTCCGTTTCGTGCACTAGTACTTACCGTTTTGGCGTCCCGGAGCGATTTCCATGATTGACAATCCGCGGGGTGTGTTTGCGTGTCTGTCATCAACACTCGCTGTTTTGGCCAATTCTGACGCGATTCGTGGACTATTACTCACCATTTAGGGGTCCCTAAGCAATGTCTATAGTTGTTGAACCCCAAGGTGCTTTTACGTGTCGGTCATCAACACTCACAATTTTGGCCGATTCTAGCCCGTTTCGTGGACTATTGCTCACTGTTTTGGGGTCCTGGAGTGATTTCCACGATTAACGAACCGCGGGGTGCGTTTACATGCCGGTCATCAACACTAGCAGTTTTGGCCGATTCTGGCCTGTTTCGTGGACTATTACTCACTTTTTTGGGGCCCCGGAGTGATTTCCATGATTAAGGAACCCCCGGGTGCGCGTACGTGTCGGTTATCAACACTCACAGTTTTGGCCGATTCTAGCCCGTTTCGTGGACTATTGCTCACTGTTTTGGGGTCCTGGAGTGATTTCCACGATTAACGAACCCCCGGTGCACTTACGTGTCGGTTATCAACACTCGCGGTTTTTGTCGACTCTGACCCGTTTCGTGGACCATTACTCACCATTTTGGGGCTCCAAAGCGATTTACATGGTTGTTGAACCCCAAGGTGTGCTTAAGTGTAGGTCATGAACAATCGCAGTATCGACCGATTCTGGCCCGTTTCTTGAACTATTACTTATTTTTGGGGGTCCCGGAGTGATTTCCACTATTTATGAACCCCGGAGTGCGTTTACGTGTCGGTCATCAACACTCACAGTTTTGGCCAATTCTAATGCGTTACATGGACTATTACTCACCATTTTGGGGTCCCAAGTGATATCCATGGTTGTTGAACCCCAAGGCACGCTTATGTGTCGGTCATCAACACTCATAGTTTTGGCTGATTCAGCCCCGTTTCATGGACTATTACTCACTGTTTTGGGGCCCCGGAGTGATTTCCATAGTTAATGAACCGCGGGGTGCGTTTATGTGTCGATCATCAAAACTCACAGTTTTGGCCGATTCTGGCCCGTTTCTTGGACTATTACTCTATTTTGGGTCCCGGTGTGATTTTGATGTGATTGATGAACACCGGGGTGCGTTTATGTGTCAATCATCAACACTCGCGGTTTTGGCCGATTCTGGCCCATTTAGTGGGCACTCACTATTTTGGGTTCCCGGAGTGATTTCCACGGTTAACAAACCGCGAGGTGCTTTTACGTGTCGGTCATGAACACTCACAGTTTTGGCTGATTCTGGCCCGTTTCATGGACTATTACTCACCATTTTGGGGCCCCAAAGTGATTTCCATGGTTGTTGAACCCCATGGTGCACATTCGTGTCGATCATCAAGAAGCGCATTTTTGGCCGATTTTGGCCCGTTTCTTGCACTATTACTTAGTTTTGGGGGTCCCAGAGTGATCTCCATGATTGACGAACTCTAGAGTGCATTTACGTGTCGGTCATCAACACTCACAATTTTGGCCAATTCTGGTCCGTTTCATGCACTATTACTCACCGTTGTGGCGTCCCAGAGCGATTTCCATGATTGACAATCTGCGGGGTGCGTTTGCGTGTCTGTCATGAACACACGTTGTTTTGGCCAATTCTGACGCGATTCATGGACTATTACTCACCATTTAGGGGTCCCGAAGCGATTTCCATAGTTGTTGAACCCCAAGGTGCTTTTACGTGTCGGTCATCAACACTCACAGTTTTGGCCGATTCTAGCCCGTTTCATGGACTGTTACTCACTGTTTTGGGGTCCCGGAGTGATTTCCACGATTAAGGAACTGCGGGGTGCATTTACATGTCGGTCATCAACACTAGCAGTTTTGGCTGATTCTGGCCCGTTTCGTGGACTATTAATCACTGCTTTGGGGCCCCGGAGTGATTTCCATGATTAACGAACCCCCGAGTGCGCTTATGTGTTGGTTATCAACACTCGCCGTTTTTGTCGACTCTGACCCGTTTCGTGGACCATTACTCACCATTTTAGGGCCCCAAACGATTTCCATGGTTGTTGAACCCCAAGATGCACTTAAGTGTAGGTCATCAACAATCACAGTTTTGGCCGATTCTGGCCCGTTTCTTGGACTATTACTTAGTTTTGGGGGTCCCGGAGTGATTTCCACGATTTACGAACCCCGGGATGCGTTTACGTGTTGGTCATAAATACTCATAGTTTTGGCCAATTCTAACGCGTTTCGTGGACTATTACTCACCGTTTTGGGGTCCTAAGTGATATCAATAGTTGTTGAACCCCAAGGCGTGCTTACGTGTCGGTCATCAACACTCGCAGTTTTGGCCCGTTTCATGGACTATTACTCATTTTTTGGGGCCCCGGAGTGATTTCCACGGTTAATCAATCGCGGGGTGCGTTTACCTGTATGTCATCAACACTCAGAGTTTTGGCCGATTCTGGCCCGTTTTTTGGACTATTACTCTGTTTTGGGTCCCGATGTGATTCCCATATGATTGACGAACACCGGGGTGTGTTTACGTGTCGATCATCAACACTCGCAGTTTTGGCCGATTCTGGCCCGTTTCGTGGACTATTACTCATCATTTCGGGGCCCAAATTGATTTCCATGGTTGTTGAACCCCATGGTGCGCATTCGTGTCGATCATGAAGAAGCGCATTTTTGGCTGATTTTGGCCCGTTTCTTGCACTATTACTTACTTTTGGGGGTCCCAGAGTGATCTCCACGATTGACGAACTTTGGGATGTGTTTACGTGTTGGTCATCAACACTCACAATTTTAGCCAATTCTGGTCCATTTCGTGCACTAGTACTTACCGTTTTGGCGCCCAGAGCGATTTCCATGCTTGACAATCCGCGGGATGTGTTTGCGTGTCTGTCATCAACACTCGCTGTTTTGGCCAATTCAGACGCGATTCGTGGACTATTACACACCATTTAGGGGTCCCTAAGCGATTTCTATAGTTGTTGAACCCCAAGGTGCTTTTACGTGTCGATCATCAACACTCACAATTTTGGCCGATTCTAGCCCGTTTCGTGGACTATTGCTCACTGTTTTGGGGTCCTGGAGTGATTTCCACGATTAACGAACCGCGGTGTGCGTTTACATGCCGGACATCAAAACTAGCAGTTTTGGCCGATTCTGGCCCGTTTCATGGACTATTACTCACTTTTTTGGGGCCCCGGAGTGATTTCCATGATTAAGAAACCCCCGGGTGCGCTTACGTGTCGGTTAACAACACTCACAGTTTTGGCCGATTCTAGCCCGATTCGTGGACTATTGCTCATTGTTTTGGGGTCCTACAGTGATTTCCACGATTAACGAACTGCGGGGTGCGTTTACATGTCGGTCATCAACACTAGCAGTTTTGGCCGATTCTGGCCCGTTTCATGGACTATTACTCACTTTTTTGGGGCCCCGGGGTGATTCCATGATTAACGACCCGCCGGTGCACTTACGTGTCGGTTATCAACACTCGCGGTTTTTGTCGACTCTGACCCGTTTCGTGGACCATTACTCACCATTGTGGGGCCCCAAAGCGATTTACATGGTTGTTGAACCCCAAGGTGTGCTTAAGTGTATGTCATGAACAATTGCAGTATCGACCGATTCTGGCCCGTTTGTTGGACTATTACTTATTTTTGGGGGTCCCAGAGTGATTTCCACTATTTACGAACCCCGGGGTGCCTTTTCGTGTCGGTCATCAACACTCACAGTTTTGGCCAATTCTAACGCGTTACATGGACTATTACTCACCGTTTTGGGGTCCCAAGTGATATCCATGGTTGTTGAACCCCATGGCGCGCCTATGTGTCGGTCATCAACACTCATAGTTTTGGCTGATTCAGGCCCGTTTCATGGACTATTACTCACTGTTTTGGGGCCCCGGAGTGATTTCCACAGTTAATGAACCGCGGGGTGCGTTTATGTGTCGGTCATCAACACTCACAGTTTTGGCCGATTCTGGCCCATTTCTTGGACTATTACTCTGTATTGGGTCCCGGTGTGATTTCGATATGATTGACGAACACCGGGGTGCGTTTATGTGTCAATCATCAACACTCGCGGTTTTGGCCGATTCTGGCCCATTTAGTGGGCACTCACTATTTTGGATTCCCGGAGTGATTTCCACGGTTAACAAACCGCGAGGTGCGTTTACATGTCGGTCATGAACACTCACAGTTTTGGCTGATTCTGGCCCGTTTCATGGACTATTACTCACCATTTTGGGGCCCCAAAGTGATTTCCATGGTGGTTGAACCCCATGGTGCGCATTCGTGTCGATCATCAAGAAGCGCATTTTTGGCCGATTTTGGCCCGTTTCTTGCACTATTACTTAGTTTTGGGGGTCCCAGAGTGATCTCCACGATTGACGAACTCTAGGGTGCATTTACGTGTCGGTCATCAACACTCACAATTTTGGCCAATTCTGGTCCGTTTCATGCACTATTACTCACCGTTGTGGCGTCCCAGAGTGATTTCCATGATTGACAATCTGCGGGGTGCATTTGCGTGTCTGTCATGAACACACGTTGTTTTGGCCAATTCTGACGCGATTCATGGACTATTACTCACCATTTAGGGGTCCCGAATCGATTTCCATAGTTGTTGAACCCCAAGGTGCTTTTACGTGTCGGTCATCAACACTCACAGTTTTGGCCGATTCTAGCCCGTTTCATGGACTGTTACTCACTGTTTTGGGGTCCCGGAGTGATTTCCACGATTAAGGAACTGCGGGGTGCGTTTACATGTCGGTCATCAACACTAGCAATTTTGGCTGATTCTGGCCCGTTTCGTGGACTATTACTCACTGCTTTGGGGCCCCGGAGTGATTCCATGATTAACGAACCCCCGGTGCACTTACGTGTCGGTTATCAACACTCGCGGTTTTTGTCGACTCTGACCCATTTCGTGGACCATTACTCACCATTTTGGGGCCCCAAAGCGATTTCCATGGTTGTTGAACCCCAAGATGCAGTTAAGTGTAGGCCATCAACAATCACAGTTTTGGCCGATTCTGGCCCGTTTCTTGGACTATTACTTAGTTTTGGGGGTCCCGGAGTGATTTCCATGATTTACGAACCCTGGGGTGCGTTTACGTGTCGGTCATAAACACTCACAGATTTGGCCAATTCTAACGCGTTTCGTGGACTATTACTCACCGTTTTGGGGTCCTAAGTGATATCCATAGTTGTTGAACCCCAAGGCGCGCTTACGTGTCGGTCATCAACACTAGCAGTTTTGGCTGATTCTGGCCCGTTTCTTGGACTATTACTCTGTTTTGGGTCCCGGTGTGATTCCCATATGATTGACGAACACCGGGGTGCGTTTATGTGTCGATCATCAAGAAGCGCAGTTTTGGCCGGTTCTGGCCCATTTAGTGGACACTCACTATTTTGGGTTCCCGGAGTGATTTCCACGGTTAACAAACCGCGAGGTGCGTTTACTTGTCGGTCATGAACACTCACAGTTTTGGCTGATTCTGGCCCGTTTCGTGGACTATTACTCACCATTTTGGGGCACAAAGTGATTTCCATGGTTGTTGAACCCCATGGTGCGCATTCGTGTCGATCATCAAGAAGCGCATTTTTGGCCAATTTTGGCCCGTTTCTTGCACTATTACTTAGTTTTGGGGGTCCCGGAGTGATCTCCACGATTGATGAACTCTAGGGTGCATTTACGTGTCGGTCATCAACACTCACAATTTTGGCCAATTCTGGTCCGTTTCATGCACTATTACTCACTGTTTTGGGGTCCTGGAGTGATTTCCACGATTAACGAACCGCGGGGTGCGTTTACATGCCGGTCATCAACACTAGCAGTTTTGGCCGATTCTGGCCCGTTTCGTGGACTATTACGTGTCGGTCATCAGCACTCACAGTTTTGGATGATTCTAGCCCGTTTCATGGACTGTTACTCACTGTTTTGGGGTCCGGAGTGATTTCCACGATTAACGAACTGCGGGGTGCGTTTACATGTCGGTCATCAACACTAGCAGTTTTGGCTGATTTTGGCCCGTTTCGTGGACTATTACTCACTGTTTTGGGGCCCCGGAGTGATTTCCATGATTAACGAACCCCCGAGTGCGCTTACGTGTTGGTTATCAACACTCGCGGTTTTTGTCGACTCTGACCCGTTTCGTGGACCATTACTCACCATTTTAGGGCCCCAAAGCGATTTCCATGGTTGTCGAACCACAAGCTGCACTTAAGTGTAGGTCATCAACAATCACAGTTTTGGCCGATTCTGGCCCGTTTCTTGGACTATTACTTAGTTTTGGGGGTCCCGGAGTGATTTCCATGATTTACGAACCCCGGGGTGCGTTTACGTGTCGGTCATAAACACTCACAATTTTGGCCAATTCTAACGCGTTTCGTGGACTATTACTCACCGTTATGGGGTCCTAAGTGATATCCATAGTTGTTGAACCCCAAGGCGCGCTTACCTGTTTGGCATCAACACTAGAGTTTTGGCTGATTCTGGCCCGTTTCTTGGACTATTACTCTGTTTTGGGTCCTGGTGTGATTCCCATATGATTGACGAAAACCGGGGTGCGTTTATGTGTCGATCATCAACACTCGCAGTTTTGGCCGGTTCTGGCCCGTTTCGTGGACACTAAGTGTTTTGGGTTCCCGGAGTGATTTCCACGGTTAACAAACCGCGAGGTGCGTTTACGTGTCGGTCATGAACACTCACAGTTTTGGTTGATTCTGGCCCGTTTCATGGACTATTACTCACCATTTTGGGGCCCCAAATTGATTTCCATGGTTGTTGAACCCCACGGTGCGCATTCGTGTCAATCATCAAGAAGCGCATTTTTGGCCGATTTTGGCCCGTTTCTTGCACTGTTACTTAGTTTTGGGGGTCCCAGAGTGATCTCCACGATTGATGAACTCTGGGGTGCGTTTACGTGTCGGTCATTAACACTCACAATTTTAGCCAATTCTCGTCCGTTTCGTGCACTAGTACTTACCGTTTTGGCGTCCCAGAGCGATTTCCATGATTGACAATCCGCGGGGTGTGTTTGCGTGTCTGTCATCAACACTCGCTGTTTTGGCCAATTCAGATGCGATTCGTGGACTATTAGTCACCATTTAGGGGTCCCTAAGCAATTTCTATAGTTGTTGAACTCCATGGTGCTTTTACGTGTCGGTCATCAACACTCACAATTTTGGCCGATTCTAGCCTGTTTCGTGGAGTATTGCTCACTGTTTTGGGGTCCTGGAGTGATTTCCACGATTAACGAACCGCGGGGTGTGTTTACATGCCGGTCATCAACACTAGCAGTTTTGGCCGATTCTGGCCCATTTCGTGGACTATTACTCACTTTTTTGGGGCCCCGGAGTGATTTCTATGATTAAGAAACCCCCGTGTGCGCTTACGTGTCGGTTAT
>NC_041389.1:4437155-4437930 GCF_002162155.2 Triticum dicoccoides
TTACTTGCCGGTCATCAACACTAGCAGTTTTGGCCGATTCTGGCCCGTTTCGTGGACTATTACTCACTTTTTTGGGGCCCCGGAGTGATTTCCATGATTAAGAAAACACCGGGTGCGCTTACGTGTCGATTATCAACACTCACAGTTTTGGCCGATTCTAGCCCGTTTCGTGGACTATTGCTCACTGTTTTGGGGTCCTGGAGTGATTTCCACGATTAACGAACCGTGGGGTGCATTTACATGTCGGTCATCAACACTAGCAGTTTTGGCCAATTCTGGCCCGTTTCGTGGACTATTACTCACTTTTTTGGGGCCCCGGAGTGATTCCATGATTAACGAACCCCCGGTGCACTTACGTGTCGGTTGTCAACACTCGCGGTTTTTGTCGACTCTGACCCGTTTCGTGGACCATTACTCACCATTTTGGGGCCCCAAAGCGATTTACATGGTTGTTGAACCCCAAGGTGTGCTTAAGTGTAGGTCATGAACAATCGCAGTATCGACCGATTCTGGCCCATTTAGTGGACACTCACTATTTTGGGTTCCCGGAGTGATTTCCACGGTTAACAAACCGCGAGGTGCGTTTACTTGTCGGTCATGAACACTCACAGTTTTGGCTGATTCTGGCCCGTTTCGTGGACTATTACTCACCATTTTGGGGCACAAAGTGATTTCCATGGTTGTTGAACCCCATGGTGCGCATTCGTGTCGATCATCAAGAAGCGCATTTTTGGCCAATTTTGGCCCGTTTCTTGCACTATTACTTAGTTTTGGG
>NC_041389.1:4438228-4442267 GCF_002162155.2 Triticum dicoccoides
TGGACTATTACTCACTTTTTTGGGGCCCCGGAGTGATTTCTATGATTAAGAAACCCCCGTGTGCGCTTACGTGTCGGTTATCAACACTCACAGTTTTGGCCGATTCTAGCACGTTTCGTGGACTATTGCTCACTGTTTTGGGGTCCTGGAGTGATTTCCACGATTAACGAACCGCGTGGTGCGTTTACATGTCGGTCATCAACATTAGCAGTTTTGGCCGATTCTGGCCCGTTTCGTGTACTATTACTCACTTTTTGGGGGCCCCGGAGTGATTCCATGATTAACGAACCCCCGGTGCACTTACGTGTCGGTTATCAACACTCGCGGTTTTTGTCGACTCTGACCCGTTTCGTGGACCATTACTCACCATTTTGGGGCCCCAAAGCGATTTCCATGGTTGTTGAACCACAAGATGCACTTAAGTGTAGGTCATCAACAATCACAGTTTTGGCCGATTCTGGCCCGTTTCTTGGACTATTACTTAGTTTTGGGGGTCCCGGAGTGATTTCCATGATTTACGAACCTCGGGGTGCGTTTACGTGTCGGTCATAAACACTCACAATTTTGGCCAATTCTAACGCGTTTCGTGGACTATTACTCACCGTTTTGGGGTCCTAAGTGATATCCATAGTTGTTGAACCCCAAGGCGCGCTTACCTGTCTGGCATCAACACTAGAGTTTTAGCTGATTCTGGCCCGTTTCTTGGACTATTACTCTGTTTTGGGTCCCGGTGTGATTCCCATATGATTGACGAACACCGGGGTGCGTTTATGTGTCGATCATCAACACTCGCTGTTTTGGCCAATTCAGATGCGATTCGTGGACTATTACTCACCATTTAGGGGTCCCTAAGTGATTTCTATAGTTGTTGAACCCCATGGTGCTTTTACGTGTCGGTCATCAACACTCACAATTTTGGCCGATTCTAGCCCGTTTCATGGACTATTGCTCACTGTTTTGGGGTCCTGGAGTGATTTCCACGATTAACGAACCGCGGGGTGCGTTTACATGCCGGTCATCAACACTAGCAGTTTTGGCCGATTCTGGCCCGTTTCATGGACTATTACTCACTTTTTTGGGGCCCCGGAGTGATTTCCAAGATTAAGAAACCCTCGGGTTCGCTTACGTGTCGGTTATCAACACTCACAGTTTTGGCCGATTCTAGCCCGTTTCGTGGACTATTGCTCACTGTTTTGGGGTCCTGGAGTGATTTCCACGATTAACGAACCTCGGGGTGCGTTTACATGTCAGTCATCAACACTAGCAGTTTTGGCCGATTCTGGCCCGTTTCGTGTACTATTACTCACTTTTTGGGGGCCCCGGAGTGATTCCATGATTAACGAACCCCCGGTGCACTTACGTGTCGGTTATCAACACTCGTGGTTTTTGTCGACTCTGACCCGTTTCGTGGACCATTACTCACCATTTTGGGGCCCGAAAGCGATTTACATGGTTGTTGAACCCCAAGGTGTGCTTAAGTGTAGGTCATGAACAATCGCAGTATCGACCGATTCTGGCCCGTTTGTTGGACTATTACTTATTTTTGGGGTCCCGGAGTGATTTCCACTATTTACGAACCCCGGGGTGCGTTTACGTGTCGGTCATCAACACTCACAGTTTTGGCCAATTCTAACGTGTTCCATGGACTATTACTCACCGTTTTGGGGTCCCATGTGATATCCATGGTTGTTGAACCCCAAGGCGTGCTTACGTGTCGGTCATCAACACTCATCGTTTTGGCTGATTCAGGCCCGATTCATGGACTATTACTCACTGTTTTGGGCCCCCGGAGTGATTTCCACAGTTAATGAACCGCGGGGTGCGTTTATGTGTCGGTCATCAACACTCACAGTTTTGCCCGATTCTGGCCCGTTTCTTGGACTATTACTCTATTCTAGCTCCCAGTGTGATTTCGATATGATTGACGAACACGGGGGTGCGTTTATGTGTCAATCATCAACACTCGCGGTTTTGGCCGATTCTGGCCCGTTTCGTGGACACTAAGTGGTTTGGGTTCCCGGAGTGATTTCTACGGTTAACAAACCGCGATGTGCGTTTACGTGTCGGTCATGAACACTCACGGTTTTGGCTGATTCTAGCCCGTTTCGTGGACTATTACTCACCATTTTGGGGCCCCAAATTGATTTCCATGGTTGTTGAACCCCATGGTGCGCATTCGTGTCGATCATCAAGAAGCGCATTTTTGGCCGATTTTGGCACGTTTCTTGCACTATTACTTAGTTTTGGGGGTCCCAGAGTGATCTCCATGATTGACGAACTCTGGGGTGCGTTTACGTGTTGGTCATCAACACTCACAATTTTAGCCAATTCTGGTCCATTTCATGCACTAGTACTTACCGTTTTGGCGTCCCAGAGCGATTTCCATGATTGACAATCCGCGGGGTGTGTTTGCGTGTCTGTCATCAACACTCGCTGTTTGGGCCAATTCAGACGCGATTCATGGACTATTACTCACCATTTAGGGGTCCCTAAGCGATTTCTATAGTTGTTGAACCCCAAGGTGCTTTTACATGTCGGTCATCAACACTCACAATTTTGGCCGATTCTAGGCCGTTTCGTGGACTATTGCTCACTGTTTTGGGGTCCTGGAGTGATTTCCACGATTAACGAACCGCGGGGTGCGTTTACATGCCGGTCATCAACACTAGCAGTTTTGGCCGATTCTGGCCCGTTTCGTGGACTATTACTCACTTTTTTGGGGCCCCGGATTGATTTCCATGATTAAGAAACCCCCGGGTGTGCTTACGTGTCGGTTATCAACACTCATAGTTTTGGCCGATTCTAGCCCGTTTCGTGGACTATTGCTCACTGTTTTGGGGCCCTGGAGTGATTTCCACGATTAACGAACAGCGGGGTGCGTTTACATGTCGGTCATCAACACTAGCAGTTTTGGCCAATTCTGGCCAGTTTCGTGGACTATTACTCACTTTTTTGGGGCCCCGGAGTGATTCCATGATTAACGAACCCCCGGTGCACTTACGTGTCGGTTATCAACACTCGCGTTTTTGTCGACTCTGACCCGTTTTGTGGACCATTACTCACCATTTTGGGGCCCCAAAGCGATTTACATGGTTGTTGAACCCCAAGGTGTGCTTAAGTGTAGGTCCTGAACAATCGCAGTATCGATCGATTCTGGCCCGTTTGTTGGACTATTACTTATTTTTGGGGGTGCCGGAGTGATTACCACTATTTACGAACCGCGGGGTGCGTTTACGTGTCGGTCATCAACACTCACAGTTTTGGCCAATTCTAAGGCGTTACAAGGACTATTACTCACCGTTTTGGGGTCCCAAGTGATATCCATGGTTGTTGAACCCCAAGGCGCGCTTACGTGTCGGTCATCAACACTCATAGTTTTGGCTGATTCAGGCCCGTTTCATGGACTATTACTCACTGTTTTGGGGCCCCGGAGTGATTTCCATAGTTAATGAACCGCGGGGTGCGTTTATGTGTCGGTCATCAACACTCACAGTTTTGGCCGATTCTGGCCCGTTTCTTGGACTATTACTCTATTTTAGCTCCCGGTGTGATTTCGATATGATTGACGAACACCGGGGAGCGTTTATGTGTCAATCATCAACACTCGCGGTTTTGGCCGATTCTGGCCCGTTTCGTGGACACTAAGTGCTTTGGGTTCCCGGAGTGATTTCCACGGTTAACAAACAGCGAGGTGCGTTTATGTGTCGGTCATGAACACTCACAGTTTTGGCTGATTCTGGCCCGTTTCGTGGACTATTACTCACCATTTTGGGGCCCCAAATTGATTTCCATGGTTGTTGAACCCCATGGTGCGCATTCGTGTCGATCATCAAGAAGCGCATTTTTGGCCGATTTTGGCCCGTTTCTTGCACTATTACTTAGTTTTGGGTGTCCCAGAGTGATCTCCACGATTGACGAACTCTGGGGTGCGTTTACGTGTCGGTCATCCACACTCACAATTTTAGCCAATTCTGGTCCGTTTCGTGCACTAGTACTTACCGTTTTGGCGTCCCAGAGCGATTTCCATGATTGACAATCC
>NC_041389.1:4442750-4444272 GCF_002162155.2 Triticum dicoccoides
TTTACATGGTTGTTGAACCCCAAGGTGTGCTTAAGTGTAGGTCATGAACAATCGCAGTATCGACCGATTCTGGCCCGTTTGTTGGACTATTACTTATTTTTGGGGTCCCGGAGTGATTTCCACTATTTACGAACCCCGGGGTGCGTTTACGTGTCGGTCATCAACACTCACAGTTTTGGCCAATTCTAACGCGTTCCATGGACTATTACTCACCGTTTTGGGGTCCCAAGTGATATCCATGGTTGTTGAACCCCAAGGCGTGCTTACGTGTCGGTCATCAACACTCATCGTTTTGGCTGATTCAGGCCCGATTCATGGACTATTACTCACTGTTTTGGGGCCCCGGAGTGATTTCCGCAGTTAATGAACCGCGGGGTGCGTTTATGTGTCGGTCATCAACACTCACAGTTTTGCCCGATTCTGGCCCGTTTCGTGGACACTAAGTGGTTTGGGTTCCCGGAGTGATTTCTACGGTTAACAAACCGCGATGTGCGTTTACGTGTCGGTCATGAACACTCACGGTTTTGGCTGATTCTAGCCCGTTTCGTGGACTATTACTCACCATTTTGGGGCCCCAAATTGATTTCCATGGTTGTTGAACCCCATGGTGCGCATTCGTGTCGATCATCAAGAAGCGCATTTTTGGCCGATTTTGGCCCGTTTCTTGCACTATTACTTAGTTTTGGGGGTCCCAGAGTGATCTCCATGATTGACGAACTCTGGGGTGCGTTTACGTGTTGGTCATCAACACTCACAATTTTAGCCAATTCTGGTCCATTTCGTGCACTAGTACTTACCGTTTTGGCGTCCCAGAGCGATTTCCATGATTGACAATCCGCGGGGTGTGTTTGCGTGTCTGTCATCAACACTCGCTGTTTGGGCCAATTCAGACGCGATTCATGGACTATTACTCACCATTTAGGGGTCCCTAAGCGATTTCTATAGTTGTTGAACGCCAAGGTGCTTTTACATGTCGGTCATCAACACTCACAATTTTGGCCGATTCTAGGCCGTTTCGTGGACTATTGCTCACTGTTTTGGGGTCCTGGAGTGATTTCCACGATTAACGAACCGCGGGGTGCGTTTACATGCCGGTCATCAACACTAGCAGTTTTGGCCGATTCTGGCCCGTTTCGTGGACTATTACTCACTTTTTTGGGGCCCCGGATTGATTTCCATGATTAAGAAACCCCCGGGTGTGCTTACGTGTCGGTTATCAACACTCACAGTTTTGGCCGATTCTAGCCCGTTTCGTGGACTATTGCTCACTGTTTTGGGGCCCTGGAGTGATTTCCACGATTAACGAACCGCGGGGTGCGTTTACATGTCGGTCATCAACACTAGCAGTTTTGGCCAATTCTGGCCAGTTTCGTGGACTATTACTCACTTTTTTGGGGCCCCGGAGTGATTCCATGATTAACGAACCCCCGGTGCACTTACGTGTCGGTTATCAACACTCGCGGTTTTTGTCGACTCTGACCAGTTTCGTGGACCATTACTCACCATTTTGGGGCCCCAAAGC
>NC_041389.1:4446324-4462616 GCF_002162155.2 Triticum dicoccoides
AGAAAACCCCGTGTGCGCTTACATGTCGATTATCAACACTCACAGTTTTGGCCGATTCTAGCCCGTTTCGTGGACTATTGCTCACTGTTTTGGGGTCCTGGAGTGATTTCCACGATTAACGAACCGTGGGGTGCGTTTACATGTCGGTCATCAACACTAGCAGTTTTGGCCAATTCTGGCCCGTTTCGTGGACTATTACTCACTTTTTTGGGGCCCCGGAGTGATTCCATGATTAACGAACCCCCGGTGCACTTACGTGTCGGTTGTCAACACTCGCGGTTTTTGTCGACTCTGACCCGTTTCGTGGACCATTACTCACCATTTTGGGGCCCCAAAGCGATTTACATGGTTGTTGAACCCAAAGGTGTGCTTAAGTGTAGGTCATGAACAATCGCAGTATCGACCGATTCTGGCCCGTTTGTTGGACTATTACTTATTTTTGGGGGTGCCGGAGTGATTTCCACTATTTACGAACCGCGGGGTGCGTTTACGTGTCGGTCATCAACACTAACAATTTTGGCCAATTCTAACGCGTTACATGGACTATTGCTCACCGTTTTGGGGTCCCAAGTGATATCCATGGTTGTTGAACCCCAAGGCGCGCTTACGTGTCGGTCATCAACACTCATAGTTTTGGCTGATTCAGGCCCGTTTCATGGACTATTACTCACTGTTTTGGGGCCCCGGAGTGATTTCCATAGTTAATGAACCGCGGGGTGCGTTTATGTGTCGGTCATCAACACTCACAGTTTTGGCCGATTCTGGCCCATTTCCTGGACTATTACTCTGTTTTGGCTCCTGATGTGATTTCGATATGATTGACGAACACCGGGGTGCGTTTATGTGTCAATCATCAACACTCGCGGTTTTGGCTGATTCTGGCCCATTTAGTGGACACTCACTATTTTGGGTTCCCGGAGTGATTTCCACGGTTAACAAACCGTGAGGTGCATTTACGTGTCGGTCATGAACACTCACAGTTTTAGCTGATTCTGGCCCGTTTCGTGGACTATTACTCACCATTTTGGGGCCCCAATGTGATTTCCATGCTTGTTGAACCCCATGGTGCGCATTCGTGTCGATCATCAAGAAGCGCATTTTTGGCCGATTTTGGTCCGTTTCTTGCACTATTACTTAGTTTTGGGGGTCCCGGAGTGATCTCCACGATTGACGAACTCCAGGGTGCGTTTACGTGTCGGTCATCAACACTCACAATTTTGGACAATTCTGGTCCGTTTCATGCACTATTACTCACCGTTGTGGCGTCCCAGAGCGATTTCCATGATTGACAATCTGCAGGGTGCGTTTGCGTGTCGGTCATGAACACACATTGTTTTGGCCAATTCTGACGCTATTCGTGGACTATTACTCACCATTTAGGGGTTCCGAAGCGATTTCCATAGTTGTTGAACCCCAAGGTGCTTTTACGTGTCGGTCATCAACACTCACAGTTTTGGCCGATTCTAGCCCATTTCGTGGACTGTTACTCACTGTTTTGGGGCCCCGGAGTGATTTCCATGATTAACGAACCCCCGGGTGCGCTTACGTGTTGGTTATCAACACTCGCGGTTTTTGTCGACTCTGACCCGTTTCGTGGACCATTACTCACCATTTTGGGGCCCCAATGCGATTTACATGGTTGTTGAACCCCTAGGTGTGCTTAAGTGTAGGTCATGAACAATCGCAGTATCGACCGATTCTGGCCCGTTTGTTGGACTATTACTTATTTTTGGGGGTGCCGGAGTGATTTGCACTATTTACGAACCGCGGGGTGCGTTTACGTGTCGGTCATCAACACTAACAATTTTGGCCAATTCTAACGCGTTACATGGACTATTGCTCACCGTTTTGGGGTCCCAAGTGATATCCATGGTTGTTGAACCCCAAGGCGCGCTTACGTGTCGGTCATCAACACTCATAGTTTTGGCTGATTCAGGCCCGTTTCATGGACTATTACTCACTGTTTTGGGGCCCCGGAGTGATTTGCATAGTTAATGAACCGCGGGGTGCGTTTATGTGTCGGTCATCAACACTCACAGTTTTGGCCGATTCTGGCCCATTTCTTGGACTATTACTCTTTTTTGGCTCCCGGTGTGATTTCGATATGATTGACGAACACCGGGGTGCGTTTATGTGTCAATCATCAACACTCGCGGTTTTGGCTGATTCTGGCCCATTTAGTGGACACTCACTATTTTGGGTTCCCGGAGTGATTTCCACGGTTAACAAACCGTGAGGTGCATTTACGTGTCGGTCATGAACACTCATAGTTTTAGCTGATTCTGGCCTGTTTCGTGGACTATTACCCACCATTTTGGGGCCCCAATGTGATTTCCATGCTTGTTGAACCCCATGGTGCGCATTCGTGTCGATCATCAAGAAGCGCATTTTTGGCCGATTTTGGTCCGTTTCATGCACTATTACTTAGTTTTGGGGCTCCCGGAGTGATCTCCACGATTGACGAACTCTAGGGTGCGTTTACGTGTCGGTCATCAACACTCACAATTTTGGCCAATTCTGGTCCGTTTCATGCACTATTACTCACCGTTGTGGCGTCCCAGAGCGATTTCCATGATTGACAATCTGCAGGGTGCGTTTGCGTGTCGGTCATGAACACACGTTGTTTTGGCCAATTCTGACGCTATTCGTGGACTATTACTCACCATTTAGGGGTTCCGAAGCGATTTCCATAGTTGTTGAACCCCAAGGTGCTTTTACATGTCGGTCATCAACACTCACAGTTTTGGCCGATTCTAGCCCATTTCGTGGACTGTTACTCACTGTTTTGGGGCCCCGGAGTGATTTCCATGATTAACGAACCCCCGGGTGCGCTTACGTGTTGGTTATCAACACTCGCGGTTTTTGTCGACTCTGACCCGTTTCGTGGACCATTACTCACCATTTTGGGGCCCCAATGCGATTTACATGGTTGTCGAACCCCTAGGTGTGCTTAAGTGTAGGTCATGAACAATCGCAGTATCGACCGATTCTGGCCCGTTTGTTGGACTATTACTTATTTTTGGGGGTGCCGGAGTGATTTGCACTATTTACGAACCGTGGGGTGCGTTTACGTGTCGGTCATCAACACTAACAATTTTGGCCAATTCTAACGCGTTACATGGACTATTGCTCACCGTTTTGGGGTCCCAAGTGATATCCATGGTTGTTGAACCCCAAGGCGCGCTTACGTGTCGGTCATCAACACTCATAGTTTTGGCTGATTCAGGCCCGTTTCATGGACTATTACTCACTGTTTTGGGGCCCCGGAGTGATTTCCATAGTTAATGAACCGCGGGGTGCGTTTATGTGTCGGCCATCAACACTCATAGTTTTGGCCGATTCTGGCCCATTTCTTGGACTATTACTCTTTTTTGGCTCCCGGTGTGATTTCGATATGATTGACGAACACCGGGGTGCGTTTATGTGACAATAATCAACACTCGCGGTTTTGGCTGATTCTGGCCCATTTAGTGGACACTCACTATTTTGGGTTCCCGGAGTGATTTCCACGGTTAACAAACCGTGAGGTGCATTTACGTGTCGGTCATGAACACTCATAGTTTTAGCTGATTCTGGCCCGTTTCGTGGACTATTACCCACCATTTTGGGGCCCCAATGTGATTTCCATGCTTGTTGAACCCCATGGTGCGCATTCGTGTCGATCATCAAGAAGCGCATTTTTGGCCGATTTTGGTCCGTTTCTTGCACTATTACTTAGTTTTGGGGGTCCCGGAGTGATCTCCACGATTGACGAACTCTAGGGTGCGTTTACGTGTCGGTCATCAACACTCACAATTTTGGCCAATTCTGGTCCGTTTCATGCACTATTACTCACCGTTGTGGCGTCCCAGAGCGATTTCCATGATTGACAATCTGCAGGGTGCGTTTGCGTGTCGGTCATGAACACACGTTGTTTTGGCCAATTCTGACGCTATTCGTGGACTATTACTCACCATTTAGGGGTTCCGAAGCGATTTCCATAGTTGTTGAACCCCAAGGTGCTTTTACGTGTCGGTCAACAACACTCACAGTTTTGGCCGATTCTAGCCCATTTCGTGGACTGTTACTCACTGTTTTGGGGCCCCGGAGTGATTTCCATGATTAACGAACCCCCGGGTGCGCTTACGTGTTGGTTATCAACACTCGCGGTTTTTTTCGACTCTGACTCATTTCGTGGACCATTACTCACCATTTTGGGGCCCCAAAGCGATTTCCATGGTTGTTGAACCACAAGATGCACTTAAGTGTAGGTCATGAACACTCACAGTTTTGGCCGATTCTGGCCCGTTTCTTGGACTATTACTTAGTTTTGGGGGTCCCAGAGTGATTTCCACGATTTACGAACCCCGGGGTGCGTTTACGTGTCGGTCATCAACACTCACAGTTTTTGCCAATTCTAACGCGTTACATGGACTATTACTCACCGTTTTGTGGTCCCAAGTGATATCGATGGTTGTTGAACCCCAAGGCGCGCTTACGTGTCCGTCGTCAACACTCACAATTTTGGCCGATTTTGGTCCGTTTCGTGGACTGTTACTCGTAGTTTACATGGTTAATGAACCACGGGGTGCGTTTACGTGTCGGTCATCAACACTCGTAGTTTTGGCCTTTTCTGGCTTGTTTCTTGGACTATTACTCTGTTTTAGGTCCCGGTGTGATTTCCATATGATTGACGAACACCGGGTGCGTTTATGTGTCGATCATCAACACTCACAATTTTGGCCGATTCTAGCCCATTTAGTGGACACTCACTATTTTGGGTTCCCGGAGTGATTTCCGTGCTTGTTGAACCCCATGGTGCGCATTCGTGTCGATCATCAAGAAGCGCATTTTTGGCCGATTTTGGCCCGTTTCTTGCACTATTACTTAGTTTTGGGGGTCCCGGAGTGATCTCCACAATTGACGAACTCTGCGGTGCATTTACGTGTCGGACATCAACACTCACAATTTTAGCCAATTCTGGTCTGTTTCGTGCACTAGTACTTACCGTTTTGGCGTCCCAGAGCGATTTCCATGACTGACAATCCGCGGGGTGTGTTTGCGTGTCTGTCATCAACACTCGCTGTTTTGGCCAATTCTGACACGATTCGTGGACTATTACTCACTATTTAGGGGTCCCTAAGCGATTTCCATAGTTGTTGAATCCCAAGGTGCTTTTACGTGTCGGTCATCAACACTCACAATTTTGGCCGATTCTAGCCCGTTTCGTGGACTATTGCTCACTGTTTTGGGGTCCTGGAGTAATTTCCACGATTAACGAACCGCGGGGTGCGTTTACATGCCGGTCATCAACACTAGCAGCTTTGGCCGATTCTGGCCCATTTCGTGGACTATTACTCACTTTTTTGGGGCCCCAGAGTGATTTCCTTGATTAAGGAACCCCCGTGTGCGCTTATGTGTCGGTTATCAACACTCGCGGTTTTTGTCGACTCTGACCTGTTTCATGGACCATTACTCACCATTTTGGGGCCCCAAAGCGATTTACATGGTTGTTGAACCCCAAGGTGCGCTTAAGTGTAGGTCATCAACAATCATAGTTTCCGCCGATTCTGGCCCGTTTCTTGGACTATTACTTAGTTTTGGGGGTCCCGGAGTGATTTCCACGATTTACGAACCCCGGTGTGGGTTTACGTGTCGGTCATCAACACTCACAGTTTTTGCCAATTCTAACGCGTTACATGGACTATTACTCACCGTTTTGGGGTCCCAAGTGATATCCATCGTTGTTGAACCCCAAGGCGCGCTTACGTGTCCGTCATCAACACTCACAATTTTGGCCGATTTTGGTCCGTTTCGTGGACTGTTACTCACAGTTTTGGGGCCCGAGAGTTATTTCCATGGTTAATGAACCATGGGGTGCGTTTACGTGTCGGTCATCAACACTCGTAGTTTTGGCCTTTTCTGGCTTGTTTCTTGGACTATTACTCTATTTTGGGTCCCGGTGTGATTTCCATACGATTGACGAACACCGGGGTGCGTTTATGTGTCGATCATCAACACTCGCGGTTTTGGCCGATTCTGGCCCATTTAGTGGACACTCACTATTTTGGGTTCCCGGAGTGATTTCCATGGTTCACAAACCGCGAGGTGCCTTTACGTGTCGGTCATGAACACTCACAGTTTTGGCTAATTCTGGCCCGTTTCCTGGACTATTACTCACCATTTTGGGGCCCCAAATTGATTTCCATGGTTGTTGAACCCCATGGTGCGCATTCGTGTAGATCATCAAGAAGCGCATTTTTGGCCGATTTTGGCCCGTTTCTTGCACAATTACTTAGTTTTAGGGGTCCCGGAGTGATCTCCACGATTGACGAACTCTGGGGTGCGTTTGCGTGTCTGTCATGAACACTCACTGTTTTGGGGTCCCAGAGTGATTTCCATGATTAACAAACCGCGGGGTGCGTTTACATGTCAGTCATCAACACTAGCAGTTTTGGCCGATTCTGGCCCGTTTCGTGGACTATTACTCACTGTTTTGGGGCCCCAGAGTGATTTCCATGATTAACAAACCCCCGGGTGCGCTTACGTGTCGGTTATCAACACTCGCGGTTTTTGTCGACTCTGACCCGTTTCGTGGACCATTACTCACCATTTTGGGGCCCCAAAGCGATTTCCATGGTTGTTGAACCCCAAGATGCGCTTAAGTGTAAGTCATCAACAATCATAGTTTCGGCCGATTCTGGCCCGTTTCTTGGACTATTACTTAGTTTTGGGGGTGCCGGAGTGATTTCCACGATTTACGAACGCCGGGGTGCGTTTACGTGTCTGTCATCAACACTCACAGTTTTGGCCAATTCTAACGCGTTTCATGGACTATTACTCGCCGTTTTGGGGTCCCAAGTGATATCCATGGTTGTTGAACCCCAAGGCGCGCTTACGTGTCGGTCATCAACACTCAAAGTTTTGGTTGATTCTGGCCCGTTTCATGGACTATTACTCACTGTTTTGGGGCCCCGGAGTGATTTCCACGGTTAATCAATCGCGGGGTGCGTTTACGTGTCGGTCATCAACACTCACAGTTTTGGCCAATTCTGGCCCGTTTCTTAGACTATTACTCTGTTTTGGGGTCCCGGTGTGATTTCCATATGATTGACGAACACCGGGGTGCGTTTATGTGTCGATCATCAACACTCGCATTTTTGGCCGATTCAGGCCCATTTAGTGGACGCTCACTGTTTTGGGTTCCCGGAGTGATTTCCACGGTTAACAAACCGTGAGGTGCGTTTACGTGTCGGTCATGAACACTCACAGTTTTGGCTGATTCTGGCCCGTTTCGTGGACTATTACTCACTCTTTTGGGGCCCCGGAGTGATCTCCATGATTAGCAAACCCCCGGGTGTGCTTACGTGTGGTTATCAACACTCGCGGTTTTTGTCAACTTTTGACCCGTTTCGTGGACCATTAGTCACCATTTTGGGGCCCCAAAGCGATTTCCATGGTTGTTGAACTCCAAGATGCGCTTAAGTGTAGGTCATCAACAATCATAGTTTCGGCCAATTCTAACCCGTTTCTTGGACTATTACTTAGTTTTGGGGGTCCCGGAGTGATTTCCACGATTTACGAACCCCGGGGTGCGTTTACGTGTCGGTCACAAACACTCACAGTTTTGGCCAATTCTAACGCGTTTCGCGGACTATTACTCACCATTTGGGGGTCCCATGTGAGATCCATAGTTGTTGAACCCCAAGTCGCGCTTACGTGTTGGTCATCAACACTCATAGTTTTGGCTGATTCTGGCCCGTTTCATGGACTATTACTCACTATTTTGGGGCCCCGGAGTTATTTCCACGATTAATGAACCTTGGGGTGCGTTTACGTGTCGGTTATCAACACTCACAGTTTTGGCCGATTCTGGCCTGTTTCTTGGACTATTACTCTGTTTTGGGTCCCGGTGTGATTTTGATATGATATATGAACACCGGGGTGGGTTTGTGTGTCGGTCATCAACACTCGCAGTTTTGGCCGATTCTGGCCCGTTTCGTGGACACTCACTGTTTTGGGTTCCTGGTGTGATTTCCACGGTTAACAAACCGTGATGTGCGTTTACGTGTCGGTCATGAACACTCACAGTTTTGGCCAATTCTAACGCGTTTCGTGGACTATTACTCACTATTTTGGGGCGCCAAAGTGATTTCCATGGTTGTTGAACCCCATGGTGCGCTTACGTGTCGATCATCAAGAAGCGCATTTTGGGCCGATTTTGGCCCTTTTCTTGCATTATTACCTAGTTTTGGGGGTCCCGGAGTGATCTCCACAATTGATGAGCTCTGGGGTGTGTTTACGTGTCGGTCATCAACACTCACAATTTTGGCCAATTCTGGTCCGTTTCCTGCACTATTACTCACCGTTTTGGCGTCCCAGAGCGATTTCCATGGTTGTTGAACCCCAAGATGCGCTTAAGTGTAGGTCATCAACAATCATAGTTTCGGCCGATTCTGGCCCGTTTCTTGGACTATTACTTAGTTTTGGGGGTGCCAGAGTGATTTCCACGATTTACGAACCCCGGGGTGCGTTTACGTGTCTGTCATCAACACTCACAGTTTTGGCCAATTCTAACGCGTTTCATGGACTATTACTCGCCGTTTTGGGGTCCTAAGTGATATCCATGGTTGTTGAACCCCAAGGCGCGCTTACGTGTCGGTCATCAACACTCAAAGTTTTGGTTGATTCTGGCCCGTTTCATGGACTATTACTCACTGTTTTGGGGCCCCGGAGTGATTTCCACGGTTAATCAATCGCGGGGTGCGTTTACGTGTCGGTCATCAACACTCACAGTTTTGGCCAATTCTGGCCCGTTTCTTAGACTATTACTCTGTTTTGGGGTCCCGGTGTGATTTCCATATGATTGACGAACACCGGGGTGCGTTTATGTGTCGATCATCAACACTCGCATTTTTGGCCGATTCTGGCCCATTTAGTGGACGCTCACTGTTTTGGGTTCCCGGAGTGATTTCCACGGTTAACAAACCGTGAGGTGCGTTTACGTGTCGGTCATGAACACTCACAGTTTTGGCTGATTCTGGCCTGTTTCTTGGACTCTTACTCACCATGTTGGGGCCCCAAAGTGATTTCCATTGTTGTTGAACCCCATGGTGCGCTTACGTGTCGATCATCAAGAAGCGCATTTTTGGCCGACTTTGGCCAGTTTCTTGCACTATTACTTAGTTTTGGGGGTCCCGGAGTGATCTCCACAATTAACAAACTCTGGGGTATATTTACGTATTGGTCATCAACACTCACAATTTTGGCCAATTCTGGTCAGTTTCGTGCACTATTACTCACCGTTTTGTCGTCCCAGAGCGATTTCCATGATTGACAATCCGCGGGGTTCGTTTGCGTGTCTGTCGTCAACACTCGTTGTTTTGGCCAATTCTGATGCGATTCGTGGACTATTACTCACCATTTAGGGGTCCCGAAGCGATTTCCTTAGTTGTTGAGGCCCAAGGTGCTTTTACGTGTCGGTCATCAACACTCACGGTTTTGGCCGAGTCTAGCCTGTTTCGTGGACTATTACTCACTGTTTTGGTGTCCCGGAGTGATTTCCACGATTAACGAACCGCGGGGTGCGTTTACATGTCGGTCATCAACACTAGCAGTTTTGGCCGATTCTGGCCCGTTTCGTGGTCTATTACTCACTCTTTTGGGGCCCCGGAGAGATTTCCATGATTAACGAACCCCCAGGTGTGCTTACGTGTGGTTATCAACACTCACGGTTTTTGTCAACTTTGACCCGTTTCGTGGACCATTAGTCACCATTTTGGGGCCCCAAAGCGATTTCCATGGTTGTTGAACCCCAAGATGCGCTTAAGTGTAGGTCATCAACAATCATAGTTTCGGCCAATTCTAACCCGTTTCTTGGACTATTACTTAGTTTTGGGGGTCCCGGAGTGATTTCCACGATTTACGAACCCCGGGGTGCGTTTACGTGTCGGTCACAAACACTCACAGTTTTGGCCAATTCTAACGCGTTTCGCGGACTATATTACTCACCATTTGGGGGTCCCATGTGAGATCCATAGTTGTTGAACCCCAAGTCGCGCTTACGTGTTGGTCATCAACACTCATAGTTTTGGCTGATTCTGGCCCATTTCATGGACTATTACTCACTATTTTGGGGCCCCGGAGTTATTTCCACGATTAATGAACCTTGGGGTGCGTTTACGTGTCGGTTATCAACACTCACAGTTTTGGCCGATTTTGGCCCGTTTCGTGGACACTCACTGTTTTGGGTTCCTGGTGTGATTTCCACGGTTAACAAACCGTGATGTGCGTTTACGTGTCGGTCATGAACACTCACAGTTTTGGCCAATTCTAACGCGTTTCGTGGACTATTACTCACTATTTTGGGGCGCCAAAGTGATTTCCATGGTTGTTGAACCCCATGGTGCGCTTACGTGTCGATCATCAAGAAGCGCATTTTGGGCCGATTTTGGCCCTTTTCTTGCATTATTACTTAGTTTTGGGGGTCCCGGAGTGATCTCCACAATTGATGAGCTCTGGGGTGTGTTTACGTGTCGGTCATCAACACTCACAATTTTGGCCAATTCTGGTCCGTTTCCTGCACTATTACTCACCGTTTTGGCATCCCAGAGCGATTTCCATGATTGACAATCCGCGGCGTGCCTTCGCATGTCTGTCGTCAACACTCGGTATTTTGCCCAATTCTGACGTGATTCGTGGACTATTACTCACCATTTAGGGGCCCCGAAGCGATTTCCATAGTTGTTGAACCCCAAGGTGCTTTTACGTGTCGGTCATTAACACTCACTGTTTTGGCCGATTCTAGCCATTTTCGTGGACTATTACTCACTGATTTGGGGTCCCGGAGTGATTTCCAAGATTAACAAACCGCGGGATGCGTTTACATGTCGGTCATCAACACTAGTAGTTTTGGCCGATTCTGGCCCGTTTCGTGGACTATTACTCACTGTTTTGGGGCCCAAGAGTGATTTCCATGATTAACGAACACCCGGGTGCGCTTACGTGTGGCTTATCAACACTCGCGGTTTTTGTCAACTCTGACCCGTTTCGTGGACCATTACTCACCATTTTGAGGCCCCAAAGCGTTTTTCATGGTTGTTAAACCCCAAGATGCGCTTAAATGTAGGTCATCAACAATCACAGTTTCGGCCGATTCTAGCCCGTTTCATGGACTATTACTTAGTTTTGGAGGTCCCGGAGTGATTTCCACGATTTACGAACCCCGGGGTGCGTTTACGTATCGGTCATCAACACTCATAGTTTTGGCCAATTCTAACACGTTCGATGGACTATTACTCGCCGTTTTAGGGTCCCAAGTGATATCCATAGTTGTTGAACGCCAAGGCGCACTTACGTGTCGGTCATCAACACTCATAGTTTTGGCTGATTCTGGCACGTTTCATGGACTATTACTCACTGTTTTGGAGCCCCGGAGTGATTTCCACGGTTAATCAATCGCGGGGTGCGTTTATGTGTCTGTCATCAACACTCATAGTTTTGGCCGATTTTGGCCGTTTTTTGGACTATTACTCTGTTTCGGGTCCCGGTGTGATTTCCATATGATTGACGAACACCGGGGTGCATTTATGTGTTGGTCATCAACACTCGCAGTTCTGGCCGATTCTAGCCCATTTCGTGGACACTCACTGTTTTGAGTTCCTGGAGTGATTTCCACGGTTAACAAACCGCGAGGTGCGTTTACGTGTCGGTCATGAACACTCATAGTTTTGGCTGATTCGGGCCTGCTTCGTGGACTCTTACTCACCATTTTGGGGCCCCAAAGTGATTTCCATGGTTGTTGAACCCCATGGTGCGCTTACGTGTCGATCATCAAGAAGCGCATTTTGGGCCGATTTTGGCCCGCTTCTTGCATTATTACTTAGTTTTGGGGGTCCTGGAGTGATCTCCACAATTGATGAGCTCTGGTGTGTGTTTACGTGTCGGTCATCAACACTCACAATTTTGGCCAATTCTGGTCCGTTTGCTGCACTATTGCTCACCGTTTTGGCGTCCCAGAGTGATTTCCATGATTGACAATCCACGGCGTGCCTTTGCGTGTCTGTCGTCCACACTCGCTATTTTGGCTAATTCTGACGCGATTCATGGACTATTAACTCACCATTTAGGGGCCCCGAAGCGATTTCCATAGTTGTTGAACCCCAAGGTGCTTTTACGTGTCGGTCATCAACACTCACAGTTTTGGCCGATTCTAGCCCGTTTCATGGACCATTACTCACTGTTTTGGGGTCCCGGAGTGATTTCCAAGATTAACAAACCGTGGGATGCGTTTACATGTCGGTTATCAACACTAGCAGTTTTGGACGATTCTGGCCCGTTTCGTGGACTATTACTCACTGTTTTGGGGCCCCGGAGTGATTTCCATGATTAAGGAACCCCCGGGTGCGTTTACGTGTCGGTCACAAACACTCACAGTTTTGGCCAATTCTAACGCGTTTCATGGACTATTACTCACCGTTTTGGGGTCCCATGTGAGATCCATAGTTGTTGAACCCCAAGTCGCGCTTACGTGTTGGTCATCAACACTCATAGTTTTGGCTGATTCTGGCCCGTTCATGGACTATTACTCACTATTTTGGGGCCCCGGAGTTATTTCCACAATTAATGAACCTTGGGGTGCGTTTACGTGTCGGTTATCAACACTCACAGTTTTGGCCGATTCTGGCCTGTTTCTTGGACTATTACTCTGTTTTGGGTCCCGGTGTGATTTCGATATGATATATGAACACCGGGGTGTATTTGTGTGTCAGTCATCAACACTCGCAGTTTTGGCCGATTCTGGACCGTTTCGTGGACACTCACTGTTTTGGGTTCCTGGTGTGATTTCCACGGTTAAGAAACCGTGATGTGCGTTTACGTGTCGGTCATGAACACTCACAGTTTTGGCTGATTCGGGCCCGTTTCGTGGACTATTATTCACCATTTTGGGGCGCCAAAGTGATTTCCAAGGTTGTTGAACCCCATGGTGCGCTTACGTGTCGATCATCAAGAAGCGCATTTTGGGCCGATTTTGGCCCTTTTCTTGCATTATTACTTAGTTTTGGGGGTCCAGGAGTGATCTCCACAATTGATGAGCTCTGGGGTGTGTTTACGTGTCGGTCCTCAACACTCACAATTTTGGCCAATTCTAGTCCGTTTCCTGCACTATTACTCACCGTTTTGGCGTCCCAGAGCGATTTCCATGATTGACAATCCGCGGTGTGCCTTCGCGTGTCTGTCGTCAACACTCAGTATTTTGGCCAATTCTGACGTGATTCCTGGACTATTACTCACCATTTAGGGGCCCCGAAGCGATTTCCATAGTTGTTGAACCCCAAGGTGCTTTTACGTGTCGCTCATCAACACTCACAGTTTTGGCCGATTCTAGCCATTTTCGTGGACTATTACTCACTGATTTGGGGTCCCGGAGTGATTTCCAAGATTAACAAACCGCGGGATGCGTTTACATGTCAGTCATCAACACTAGTAGTTTTAGCCGATTCTGGCCCGTTTCGTGGACTATTACTCACTGTTTTGGGGCCCAAGAGTGATTTCCATGATTAACGAACACCCGGGTGCGCTTACGTGTGGCTTATCAACACTCGCGGTTTTTGTCAACTCTGACCCGTTTCGTGGACCATTACTCACCATTTTGAGGCCCCAAAGCGTTTTTCATGGTTGTTAAACCCCAAGATGCGCTTAAATGTAGGTCATCAACAATCACAGTTTCGGCCGATTCTAGCCCGTTTCATGGACTATTACTTAGTTTTGGAGGTCCCGGAGTGATTTCCACGATTTACGAACCCCGGGGTGCGTTTACGTGTCGGTCATCAACACTCATAGTTTTGGCCAATTCTAACACGTTCGGTGGACTATTACTCGCCGTTTTAGGGTCCCAAGTGATATCCATAGTTGTTGAACGCCAAGGCGCACTTACGTGTCGGTCATCAACACTCATAGTTTTGGCTGATTCTGGCACGTTTCATGGACTATTACTCACTGTTTTGGAGCCCCGGAGTGATTTCCACGGTTAATCAATCGCGGGGTGCGTTTATGTGTCTGTCATCAACACTCATAGTTTTGGCCGATTTTGGCCCTTTTTTGGACTATTACTCTGTTTCGGGTCCCGGTGTGATTTCCATATGATTGACGAACACCGGGGTGCATTTATGTGTTGGTCATCAACACTCGCAGTTCTGGCTGATTCTAGCCCGTTTCGTGGACACTCACTGTTTTGAGTTCCTGGAGTGATTTCCACGGTTAACAAACCGCGAGGTGCGTTTACGTGTCGGTCATGAACACTCATAGTTTTGGCTGATTCGGGCCTGCTTCGTGGACTCTTACTCACCGTTTTGGGGCCCCAAAGTGATTTCCATGGTTGTTGAACCCCATGGTGCGCTTACGTGTCGATCATCAAGAAGCGCATTTTGGGCCGATTTTGGCCCGCTTCTTGCATTATTACTTAGTTTTGGGGGTCCTGGAGTGATCTCCACAATTGATGAGCTCTGGTGTGTGTTTACGTGTCGGTCATCAACACTCACAATTTTGGCCAATTCTGGTCCGTTTGCTGCACTATTGCTCACCGTTTTGGCGTCCCAGAGCGATTTCCATGATTGACAATCCGCGGCGTGCCTTTGCGTGTCTGTCGTCCACACTCGCTATTTTGGCTAATTCTGACGCGATTCATGGACTATTAACTCACCATTTAGGGGCCCCAAAGCGATTTCCATAGTTGTTGAACCCCAAGGTGCTTTTACGTGTCGGTCATCAACACTCACAGTTTTGGCCGATTCTAGCCCGTTTCATGGACCATTACTCACTGTTTTGGGGTCCCGGAGTGATTTCCAAGATTAACAAACCGTGGGATGCGTTTACATGTCGGTTATCAACACTAGCAGTTTTGGACGATTCTGGCCCGTTTCGTGGACTATTACTCACTGTTTTGGGGCCCCGGAGTGATTTCCATGATTAAGGAACCCCCGGGTGCGTTTACGTGTCGGTCACAAACACTCACAGTTTTGGCCAATTCTAACGCGTTTCATGGACTATTACTCACCGTTTTGGGGTCCCATGTGAGATCCATAGTTGTTGAACCCCAAGTCGCGCTTACGTGTTGGTCATCAACACTCATAGTTTTGGCTGATTCTGGCCCGTTTCATGGACTATTACTCACTATTTTGGGGCCCCGGAGTTATTTCCACAATTAATGAACCTTGGGGTGCGTTTACGTGTCGGTTATCAACACTCACAGTTTTGGCCGATTCTGGCCTGTTTCTTGGACTATTACTCTGTTTTGGGTCCCGGTGTGATTTCGATATGATATATGAACACCGGGGTGCATTTGTGTGTCAGTCATCAACACTCGCAGTTTTGGCCGATTCTGGACCGTTTCGTGGACACTCACTGTTTTGGGTTCCTGGTGTGATTTCAACGGTTAAGAAACCGTGATGTGCGTTTACGTGTCGGTCATGAACACTCACAGTTTTGGCTGATTCGGGCCCGTTTCGTGGACTATTATTCACCATTTTGGGGCGCCAAAGTGATTTCCAAGGTTGTTGAACCCCATGGTGCGCTTACGTGTCGATCATCAAGAAGCGCATTTTGGGCCGATTTTGGCCCTTTTCTTGCATTATTACTTAGTTTTGGGGGTCCAGGAGTGATCTCCACAATTGATGAGCTCTGGGGTGTGTTTACGTGTCGGTCCTCAACACTCACAATTTTGGCCAATTCTAGTCCGTTTCCTGCACTATTACTCACCGTTTTGGCGTCCCAGAGCGATTTCCATGATTGACAATCCGCGGTGTGCCTTCGCGTGTCTGTCCTCAACACTCGGTATTTTGGCCAATTCTGACGTGATTCCTGGACTATTACTCACCATTTAGGGGCCCCGAAGCGATTTCCATAGTTGTTGAACCCCAAGGTGCTTTTACGTGTCGGTCATCAACACTCACAGTTTTGGCCGATTCTAGCCATTTTCGTGGACTATTACTCACTGATTTGGGGTCCCGGAGTGATTTCCAAGATTAACAAACCGCGGGATGCGTTTACATGTCAGTCATCAACACTAGTAGTTTTGGCCGATTCTGGCCCGTTTCGTGGACTATTACTCACTGTTTTGGGGCCCAAGAGTGATTTCCATGATTAACGAACACCCGGGTGCGCTTACGTGTGGCTTATCAACACTCGCGGTTTTTGTCAACTCTGACCCGTTTCGTGGACCATTACTCACCATTTTGAGGCCCCAAAGCGTTTTTCATGGTTGTTAAACCCCAAGATGCGCTTAAATGTAGGTCATCAACAATCACAGTTTCGGC
>NC_041389.1:4463207-4467735 GCF_002162155.2 Triticum dicoccoides
GATTCTAGCCCGTTTCATGGACTATTACTTAGTTTTGGAGGTCCCGGAGTGATTTCCACGATTTACGAACCCCGGGGTGCGTTTACGTGTCGGTCATCAACACTCATAGTTTTGGCCAATTCTAACACGTTCGGTGGACTATTACTCGCCGTTTTAGGGTCCCAAGTGATATCCATAGTTGTTGAACGCCAAGGCGCACTTACGTGTCGGTCATCAACACTCATAGTTTTGGCTGATTCTGGCACGTTTCATGGACTATTACTCACTGTTTTGGAGCCCCGGAGTGATTTCCACGGTTAATCAATCGCGGGGTGCGTTTATGTGTCTGTCATCAACACTCATAGTTTTGGCCGATTTTGGCCCTTTTTTGGACTATTACTCTGTTTCGGGTCCCGGTGTGATTTCCATATGATTGACGAACACCGGGGTGCATTTATGTGTTGGTCATCAACACTCGCAGTTCTGGCCGATTCTAGCCCGTTTCGTGGACACTCACTGTTTTGAGTTCCTGGAGTGATTTCCACGGTTAACAAACCGCGAGGTGCGTTTACGTGTCGGTCATGAACACTCATAGTTTTGGCTGATTCGGGCCTGCTTCGTGGACTCTTACTCACCATTTTGGGGCCCCAAAGTGATTTCCATGGTTGTTGAACCCCATGGTGCGCTTACGTGTCGATCATCAAGAAGCGCATTTTGGGCCGATTTTGGCCCGCTTCTTGCATTATTACTTAGTTTTGGGGGTCCTGGAGTGATCTCCACAATTGATGAGCTCTGGTGTGTGTTTACGTGTCGGTCATCAACACTCACAATTTTGTCCAATTCTGGTCCGTTTGCTGCACTATTGCTCACCGTTTTGGCGTCCCAGAGCGATTTCCATGATTGACAATCCGCGGCGTGCCTTTGCGTGTCTGTCGTCCACACTCGCTATTTTGGCTAATTCTGACGCGATTCATGGACTATTAACTCACCATTTAGGGGCCCCGAAGCGATTTCCATAGTTGTTGAACCCCAAGGTGCTTTTACGTGTCGGTCATCAACACTCACAGTTTTGGCCGATTCTAGCCCGTTTCATGGACCATTACTCACTGTTTTGGGGTCCCGGAGTGATTTCCAAGATTAACAAACCGTGGGATGCGTTTACATGTCGGTTATCAACACTAGCAGTTTTGGACGATTCTGGCCCGTTTCGTGGACTATTACTCACTGTTTTGGGGCCCCGGAGTGATTTCCATGATTAAGGAACCCCCGGGTGCGTTTACGTGTCGGTCACAAACACTCACAGTTTTGGCCAATTCTAACGCGTTTCATGGACTATTACTCACCGTTTTGGGGTCCCATGTGAGATCCATAGTTGTTGAACCCCAAGTCGCGCTTACGTGTTGGTCATCAACACTCATAGTTTTGGCTGATTCTGGCCCGTTTCATGGACTATTACTCACTATTTTGGGGCCCCGGAGTTATTTCCACAATTAATGAACCTTGGGGTGCGTTTACGTGTCGGTTATCAACACTCACAGTTTTGGCCGATTCTGGCCTGTTTCTTGGACTATTACTCTGTTTTGGGTCCCGGTGTGATTTCGATATGATATATGAACACCGGGGTGCATTTGTGTGTCAGTCATCAACACTCGCAGTTTTGGCCGATTCTGGACCGTTTCGTGGACACTCACTGTTTTGGGTTCCTGGTGTGATTTCCACGGTTAAGAAACCGTGATGTGCGTTTACGTGTCGGTCATGAACACTCACAGTTTTGGCTGATTCGGGCCCGTTTCGTGGACTATTATTCACCATTTTGGGGCGCCAAAGTGATTTCCAAGGTTGTTGAACCCCATGGTGCGCTTACGTGTCGATCATCAAGAAGCGCATTTTGGGCCGATTTTGGCCCTTTTCTTGCATTATTACTTAGTTTTGGGGGTCCAGGAGTGATCTCCACAATTGATGAGCTCTAGGGTGTGTTTACGTGTCGGTCCTCAACACTCACAATTTTGGCCAATTCTAGTCCGTTTCCTGCACTATTACTCACCGTTTTGGCGTCCCAGAGCGATTTCCATGATTGACAATCCGCGGTGTGCCTTCGCGTGTATGTCGTCAACACTCGGTATTTTGGCCAATTCTGACGTGATTCCTGGACTATTACTCACCATTTAGGGGCCCCGAAGCGATTTCCATAGTTGTTGAACCCCAAGGTGCTTTTACGTGTCGGTCATCAACACTCACAGTTTTGGCCGATTCTAGCCATTTTCGTGGACTATTACTCACTGATTTGGGGTCCCGGAGTGATTTCCAAGATTAACAAACCGCGGGATGCGTTTACATGTCAGTCATCAACACTAGTAGTTTTGGCCGATTCTGGCCCGTTTCGTGGACTATTACTCACTGTTTTGGGGCCCAAGAGTGATTTCCATGATTAACGAACACCCGGGTGCGCTTACGTGTGGCTTATCAACACTCGCGGTTTTTGTCGACTCTGACCCGTTTCGTGGACCATTACTCACCATTTTGAGGCCCCAAAGCGTTTTTCATGGTTGTTAAACCCCAAGATGCGCTTAAATGTAGGTCATCAACAATCACAGTTTCGGCTGATTCTAGCCCGTTTCATGGACTATTACTTAGTTTTGGAGGTCCCGGAGTGATTTCCACGATTTACGAACCCCGGGGTGCGTTTACGTGTCGGTCATCAACACTCATAGTTTTGGCCAATTCTAACACGTTCGGTGGACTATTACTCGCCGTTTTAGGGTCCCAAGTGATATCCATAGTTGTTGAACGCCAAGGCGCACTTACGTGTCGGTCATCAACACTCATAGTTTTGGCTGATTCTGGCACGTTTCATGGACTATTACTCACTGTTTTGGAGCCCCGGAGTGATTTCCACGGTTAATCAATCGCGGGGTGCGTTTATGTGTCTGTCATCAACACTCATAGTTTTGGCCGATTTTGGCCCTTTTTTGGACTATTACTCTGTTTCGGGTCCCGGTGTGATTTCCATATGATTGACGAACACCGGGGTGCATTTATGTGTTGGTCATCAACACTCGCAGTTCTGGCTGATTCTAGCCCGTTTCGTGGACACTCACTGTTTTGAGTTCCTGGAGTGATTTCCACGGTTAACAAACCGCGAGGTGCGTTTACGTGTCGGTCATGAACACTCATAGTTTTGGCTGATTCGGGCCTGCTTCGTGGACTCTTACTCACCGTTTTGGGGCCCCAAAGTGATTTCCATGGTTGTTGAACCCCATGGTGCGCTTACGTGTCGATCATCAAGAAGCGCATTTTGGGCCGATTTTGGCCCGCTTCTTGCATTATTACTTAGTTTTGGGGGTCCTGGAGTGATCTCCACAATTGATGAGCTCTGGTGTGTGTTTACGTGTCGGTCATCAACACTCACAATTTTGGCCAATTCTGGTCCGTTTGCTGCACTATTGCTCACCGTTTTGGCGTCCCAGAGCGATTTCCATGATTGACAATCCGCGGCGTGCCTTTGCGTGTCTGTCGTCCACACTCGCTATTTTGGCTAATTCTGACGCGATTCATGGACTATTAACTCACCATTTAGGGGCCCCGAAGCGATTTCCATAGTTGTTGAACCCCAAGGTGCTTTTACGTGTCGGTCATCAACACTCACAGTTTTGGCCGATTCTAGCCCGTTTCATGGACCATTACTCACTGTTTTGGGGTCCCGGAGTGATTTCCAAGATTAACAAACCGTGGGATGCGTTTACATGTCGGTTATCAACACTAGCAGTTTTGGACGATTCTGGCCCGTTTCGTGGACTATTACTCACTGTTTTGGGGCCCCGGAGTGATTTCCATGATTAAGGAACCCCCGGGTGCGTTTACGTGTCGGTCACAAACACTCACAGTTTTGGCCAATTCTAACGCGTTTCATGGACTATTACTCACCGTTTTGGGGTCCCATGTGAGATCCATAGTTGTTGAACCCCAAGTCGCGCTTACGTGTTGGTCATCAACACTCATAGTTTTGGCTGATTCTGGCCCATTTCATGGACTATTACTCACTATTTTGGGGCCCCGGAGTTATTTCCACAATTAATGAACCTTGGGGTGCGTTTACGTGTCGGTTCTCAACACTCACAGTTTTGGCCGATTCTGGCCTGTTTCTTGGACTATTACTCTGTTTTGGGTCCCGGTGTGATTTCGATATGATATATGAACACCGGGGTGCATTTGTGTGTCAGTCATCAACACTCGCAGTTTTGGCCGATTCTGGACCGTTTCGTGGACACTCACTGTTTTGGGTTCCTGGTGTGATTTCCACGGTTAAGAAACCGTGATGTGCGTTTACGTGTCGGTCATGAACACTCACAGTTTTGGCTGATTCGGGCCCGTTTCGTGGACTATTATTCACCATTTTGGGGCGCCAAAGTGATTTCCAAGGTTGTTGAACCCCATGGTGCGCTTACGTGTCGATCATCAAGAAGCGCATTTTGGGCCGATTTTGGCCCTTTTCTTGCATTATTACTTAGTTTTGGGGGTCCAGGAGTGATCTCCACAATTGATGAGCTCT
>NC_041389.1:4468735-4485690 GCF_002162155.2 Triticum dicoccoides
AGTGAGTAATAGTCCACGAAACGGGCTAGAATCGGCCCAGACTGCGAGTCTTGACGACCAACACATAAGCACACCTTGGGGTCCCACAACCATGGAAATCACTTTGGGACCACAAAACAGTGAGTAATAGTCCATGAAAGAGCCCAGAATCGGCCAAAACTGCGAGTGTTGATGACCGACACGTAAGTGCACCTTGGGATTCAACAACTATGGAAATCACTTCGGGACACCAAAACGGTGAGTAATAGTGCACTAAACGGGTCAGAATTGGCCAAAACTTTGAGTGTTGATGACGGACACGTAAACTCAACCTGGGGATCGTCAATCGTGGAAATCGCTCTGGGTCCCCAAAACGGTGAGTAATAGTGCACAAAACAGACCAGAATCAGCAAAAATTGTGAGTGCTGATGACCGACACGTAAACGCACCCAGGGGTTCATCAATCGTGGAAATCACTTCGGGAACCCAAAACTGAGTAATAGTCCAAGAAACGGGCCAAAATCGGCCCAGACTGCGATTCTTGACGACCAATACGTAAGCACACCATGGGGTTCGACAACCATGGAAATCGCTTTGGGACCCCAAAACAGTGAGTAATAGGCCATGAAACAGGCCAGAATTGGCCAAAACTGCGAGTGTTGATGACCGACACGTAAGCGCACCTCGGGGTTCAACAACTATGGAAATCTCTTCGGTACACCAAAACGGCGAGTAATAGTCCACAAAACAGGTCAGAATTGGCCAAAACTTTGAGTGTTGACGACGGACACGTAAACACATCCCGGGGATCGTCAATCGTGGAAATCGCTTTGGGACCCCAAAATAGTGAGTAATAGTACACGAAACGGACCAGAATCGGCCAAAATAGTGAGTGCTGATGACCGACACTTAAATGCACCCTGGGGTTCGTCAATCGTGGAAATCACTTCGGCAACCCAAAACTGAGTAATAGTCCAAGAAACGGGCCAAAATCGGCCCAGACTGCGATTCTTGACGACCAACACGTAAGCACATCTTGGGGTTCGACAACCATGGAAATCTCTTTAGGACCCAAAACAGTGAGTAATAGGCCATGAAACAGGCCAGAATTGGCCAAAACTGCGAGTGTTGATGACCGACACGTAAGCGCACCTCAGGGTTCAACAACTATGGAAATCTCTTCGGTACACCAAAACGGCGAGTAATAGTCCACGAAATAGGTCAGAATTGGCCAAAACTTTGAGTGTTGACGACGGACACGTAAACGCACCCCGGGGATCGTCAATCGTGGAAATCGCTTTGGGACCCCAAAATAGTGAGTAATAGTACACGAAACGGACCAGAATCGGCCAAAATAGTGAGTGCTGATGACCGACACTTAAACGCACCCTGGGGTTCCTTAATCGTGGAAATCACTCCGAGACCTCAAAACAGTGAGTAATAGGCCATGAAACGGGGCAGAATCGACAAAATCTGTGAGTGTTGCTGACCGGCACATAAACGCACCCCGAGGTTAAGTTCGTTTATCGTGGAAATCACTCCGGGACTACAAGACAGTGAGTAATAGTCCACAAAATGGGCTAGAATCGGCCCAGACTGCGAGTCTTGACGACCAACACATAAGCGCACCATGGGGTCCGACAACTATGGAAATCACTTCGGGACCCCAAAACAGTGAGTAATAGTCCATGAAAGAGCCCAGAATCGGCCAAAACTGCGAGTGTTGATGACCGACACGTAAGCGCACCTTGGCAGTCAACAACTATGGAAATCACTTCGGGACACCAAATCGGTGAGTAATAGTCCACTAAACGGGTCAGAATTGGCCAAAACTTTGAGTGTTGACGACGGACATGTAAACTCAACCTGGGGATCGTCAATCGTGGAAATCGCTCTGGGTCCCCAAAACGGTGAGTAATAGTGCACGAAACAGACCAGAATCGGCCAAAATTGTGAGTGCTGATGACCGACACGTAAACGCACCCAGGGGTTCGTCAATCGTGGAAATCACTTCGGGAACCCAAAACTGAATAATAGTCCAAGAAACGGGCCAAAATCGGCCCAGACAGCGATTCTTGACGACCAACACGTAAGCACACCTTGGGGTTCGACAACCATGGAAATCGCTTTGGGACCCCAAAACAGTGAGTAATAGGCCATGAAACAGGCCAGAATCGGCTAAAACTGCGAGTGTTGATGACCGACACGTAAGTACACCTCGGGGTTCAACAACTATGGAAATCGCTTCTGTACACAAAAACGGCGAGTAATAGTCCACGAAACGGGTCAGAATTGGCCAAAACTTTGAGTACTGACGACGGACACGTAAATGCACCCCGGGGATCGTCAATCGTGGAAATCGCTCTGGGACCCCAAAACAGTGAGTAATAGTACACGAAGCGGACCAGAATGGGCCAAAATAGTGAGTGCTGATGACCGACACTTAAACGCACCCTGGGGTTCCATAATCGTGGAAATCACTCCGAGACCTCAAAACACTGAGTAATAGGCCATGAAACGGGGCAGAATCGACAAAGACTGTGAGTGTTGCTGACCGGCACATAAACGCACCCCGGGGTTAAGTTCGTTAATCGTGGAAATCACTCCGGGACCACAACATAGTGAGTAATAGTCCACGAAACGGGCTAGAATCGGCCCAGACTGCGAGTCTTGACGACCAACACATAAGCACACCTTGGGGTCCCACAACCATGGAAATCACTTTGGGACCACAAAACAGTGAGTAATAGTCCATGAAAGAGCCCAGAATCGGCCAAAACTGCGAGTGTTGATGACCGACACGTAAGTGCACCTTGGGATTCAACAACTATGGAAATCACTTCGGGACACCAAAACGGTGAGTAATAGTGCACTAAACGGGTCAGAATTGGCCAAAACTTTGAGTGTTGATGACGGACACGTAAACTCAACCTGGGGATCGTCAATCGTGGAAATCGCTCTGGGTCCCCAAAACGGTGAGTAATAGTGCACGAAACAGACCAGAATCGGCAAAAATTGTGAGTGCTGATGACCGACACGTAAACGCACCCAGGGGTTCGTCAATCGTGGAAATCACTTCGGGAACCCAAAACTGAGTAATAGTCCAAGAAACGGGCCAAAATCGGCCCAGACTGCGATTCTTGATGACCAACACGTAAGCACACCATGGGGTTCGACAACCATGGAAATCGCTTTGGGACCCCAAAACAGTGAGTAATAGGCCATGAAACAGGCCAGAATTGGCCAAAACTGCGAGTGTTGATGACCGACACGTAAGCGCACCTCGGGGTTCAACAACTATGGAAATCTCTTCGGTACACCAAAACGGCGAGTAATAGTCCACGAAACAGGTCAGAATTGGCCAAAACTTTGAGTGTTGACGACGGACACGTAAACACATCCCGGGGATCGTCAATCGTGGAAATCGCTTTGGGACCCCAAAATAGTGAGTAATAGTACACGAAACGGACCAGAATCGGCCAAAATAGTGAGTGCTGATGACCGACACTTAAATGCACCCTGGGGTTCGTCAATCGTGGAAATCACTTCGGCAACCCAAAACTGAGTAATAGTCCAAGAAACGGACCAAAATCGGCCCAGACTGCGATTCTTGACGACCAACACGTAAGCACATCTTGGGGTTCGAAAACCATGGAAATCTCTTTAGGACCCCAAAACAATGAGTAATAGGCCATGAAACAGGCCAGAATTGGCCAAAACTGCGAGTGTTGATGACCGACACGTAAGCGCACCTCGGGGTTCAACAACTATGGAAATCTCTTCGGTACACCAAAACGGCGAGTAATAGTCCACGAAACAGGTCAGAATTGGCCAAAACTTTGAGTGTTGACGACGGACACGTAAACACATCCCGGGGATCGTCAATCGTGGAAATCGCTTTGGGACCCCAAAATAGTGAGTAATAGTACACGAAACGGACCAGAATCGGCCAAAATAGTGAGTGCTGATGACCGACACTTAAACGCACCCTGGGGTTCCTTAATCGTGGAAATCACTCCGAGACCTCAAAACAGTGAGTAATAGGCCATGAAACGGGGCAGAATCAACAAAATCTGTGAGTGTTGCTGACCGGCACATAAACGCACCCCGAGGTTAAGTTCGTTTATCGTGGAAATCACTCCGGGACTACAAGACAGTGAGTAATAGTCCACAAAATGGGCTAGAATCGGCCCAGACTGCGAGTCTTGACGACCAACACATAAGCGCACCATGGGGTCCGACAACTATGGAAATCACTTCGGGACCCCAAAACAGTGAGTAATAGTCCATGAAAGAGCCCAGAATCGGCCAAAACTGCGAGTGTTGATGACCGACACGTAAGCGCACCTTGGCAGTCAACAACTATGGAAATCACTTCGGGACACCAAACCGGTGAGTAATAGTCCACTAAACGGGTCAGAATTGGCCAAAACTTTGAGTGTTGACGACGGACACGTAAACTCAACCTGGGGATCGTCAATCGTGGAAATCGCTCTGGGTCCCCAAAACGGTGAGTAATAGTGCACGAAAAAGACCAGAATCGGCCAAAATTGTGAGTGCTGATGACCGACACGTAAACGCACCCAGGGGTTCGTCAATCGTGGAAATCACTTCGGGAACCCAAAACTGAATAATAGTCCAAGAAACGGGCCAAAATCGGCCCAGACAGCGATTCTTGACGACCAACACGTAAGCACACCTTGGGGTTCGACAACCATGGAAATCGCTTTGGGACCCCAAAACAGTGAGTAATAGGCCATGAAACAGGCCAGAATCGGCTAAAACTGCGAGTGTTGATGACCGACACGTAAGTGCACCTCGGGCTTCAACAACTATGGAAATCGCTTCCGTACACAAAAACGGCGAGTAATAGTCCACGAAACGGGTCAGAATTGGCCAAAACTTTGAGTACTGACGACGGACACGTAAATGCACCCCGGGGATCGTCAATCGTGGAAATCGCTCTGGGACCCCAAAACAGTGAGTAATAGTACACGAAGCGGACCAGAATCGGCCAAAATAGTGAGTGCTGATGACCGACACTTAAACGCACCCTGGGGTTCCATAA
Source organism: Triticum dicoccoides (assembly GCF_002162155.2). Taxonomy (NCBI): domain Eukaryota; kingdom Viridiplantae; phylum Streptophyta; class Magnoliopsida; order Poales; family Poaceae; genus Triticum; species Triticum dicoccoides. Next base: position 4,473,783 of record NC_041389.1, read on the forward strand.
TCGTGGAAATCACTCCGAGACCTCAAAACACTGAGTAATAGGCCATGAAACGGGGCAGAATCGACAAAAACTGTGAGTGTTGCTGACCGGCACATAAACGCACCCCGGGGTTAAGTTCGTTAATCGTGGAAATCACTCCGGGACCACAAGATAGTGAGTAATAGTCCACGAAACGGGCTAGAATCGGCCCAGACTGCGAGTCTTGACGACCAACACATAAGCACACCTTGGGTTCCCACAACCATGGAAATCACTTTGGGACCACAAAACAGTGAGTAATAGTCCATGAAAGAGCCCAGAATCGGCCAAAACTGCGAGTGTTGATGACCGACACATAAGTGCACCTTGGGATTCAACAACTATGGAAATCACTTCGGGACACCAAAACGGTGAGTAATAGTGCACTAAACGGGTCAGAATTGGCCAAAACTTTGAGTGTTGATGACGGACACGTAAACTCAACCTGGGGATCGTCAATCGTGGAAATCGCTCTGGGTCCCCAAAACGGTGAGTAATAGTGCACGAAACAGACCAGAATCGGCAAAAATTGTGAGTGCTGATGACCGACACGTAAACGCACCCAGGGGTTCATCAATCGTGGAAATCACTTCGGGAACCCAAAACTGAGTAATAGTCCAAGAAACGGGCCAAAATCGGCCCAGACTGCGATTCTTGACGACCAACACGTAAGCACACCATGGGGTTCGACAACCATGGAAATCGCTTTGGGACCCCAAAACAGTGAGTAATAGGCCATGAAACAGGCCAGAATTGGCCAAAACTGCGAGTGTTGATGACCGACACGTAAGCGCACCTCGGGGTTCAACAACTATGGAAATCTCTTCGGTACACCAAAACGGCGAGTAATAGTCCACGAAACAGGTCAGAATTGGCCAAAACTTTGAGTGTTGACGACGGACACGTAAACACATCCCGGGGATCGTCAATCGTGGAAATCGCTTTGGGACCCCAAAATAGTGAGTAATAGTACACGAAACGGACCAGAATCGGCCAAAATAGTGAGTGCTGATGACCGACACTTAAATGCACCCTGGGGTTCGTCAATCGTGGAAATCACTTCGGCAACCCAAAACTGAGTAATAGTCCAAGAAACGGGCCAAAATCGGCCCAGACTGCGATTCTTGGCGACCAACACGTAAGCACATCTTGGGGTTCGACAACCATGGAAATCTCTTTAGGACCCCAAAACAGTGAGTAATAGGCCATGAAACAGGCCAGAATTGGCCAAAACTGCGAGTGTTGATGACCGACACGTAAGCGCACCTCGGGGTTCAACAACTATGGAAATCTCTTCGGTACACCAAAACGGCGAGTAATAGTCCACGAAACAGGTCAGAATTGGCCAAAACTTTGAGTGTTGACGACAGACACGTAAACGCACCCCGGGGATCGTCAATCGTGGAAATCGCTTTGGGACCCCAAAATAGTGAGTAATAGTACACGAAACGGACCAGAATCGGCCAAAATAGTGAGTGCTGATGACCGACACTTAAACGCACCCTGGGGTTCCTTAATCGTGGAAATCACTCCGAGACCTCAAAACAGTGAGTAATAGGCCATGAAACGGGGCAGAATCGACAAAATCTGTGAGTGTTGCTGACCGGCACATAAACGCACCCCGAGGTTAAGTTCGTTTATCGTGGAAATCACTCCGGGACTACAAGACAGTGAGTAATAGTCCACAAAATGGGCTAGAATCGGCCCAGACTGCGAGTCTTGACGACCAACACATAAGCGCACCATGGGGTCCGACAACTATGGAAATCACTTCGGGACCCCAAAACAGTGAGTAATAGTCCATGAAAGAGCCCAGAATCGGCCAAAACTGCGAGTGTTGATGACCGACACGTAAGCGCACCTTGGCAGTCAACAACTATGGAAATCACTTCGGGACACCAAATCGGTGAGTAATAGTCCACTAAACGGGTCAGAATTGGCCAAAACTTTGAGTGTTGACGACGGACATGTAAACTCAACCTGGGGATCGTCAATCGTGGAAATCGCTCTGGGTCCCCAAAACGGTGAGTAATAGTGCACGAAACAGACCAGAATCGGCCAAAATTGTGAGTGCTGATGACCGACACGTAAACGCACCCAGGGGTTCGTCAATCGTGGAAATCACTTCGGGAACCCAAAACTGAATAATAGTCCAAGAAACGGGCCAAAATCGGCCCAGACAGCGATTCTTGACGACCAACACGTAAGCACACCTTGGGGTTCGACAACCATGGAAATCGCTTTGGGACCCCAAAACAGTGAGTAATAGGCCATGAAACAGGCCAGAATCGGCTAAGACTGCGAGTGTTGATGACCGACACGTAAGTGCACCTCGGGGTTCAACAACTATGGAAATCGCTTCCGTACACAAAAACGGCGAGTAATAGTCCACGAAACGGGTCAGAATTGGCCAAAACTTTGAGTACTGACGACGGACACGTAAATGCACCCCGGGGATCGTCAATCGTGGAAATCGCTCTGGGACCCCAAAACAGTGAGTAATAGTACACGAAGCGGACCAGAATCGGCCAAAATAGTGAGTGCTGATGACCGACACTTAAACGCACCCTGGGGTTCCATAATCGTGGAAATCACTCCGAGACCTCAAAACACTGAGTAATAGGCCATGAAACGGGGCAGAATCGACAAAAACTGTGAGTGTTGCTGACCGGCACATAAACGCACCCCGGGGTTAAGTTCGTTAATCGTGGAAATCACTCCGGGACCACAAGACAGTGAGTAATAGTCCACGAAACGGGCTAGAATCGGCCCAGACTGCGAGTTTGACGACCAACACATAAGCACACCTTGGGGTCCCACAACCATGGAAATCACTTTGGGACCACAAAACAGTGAGTAATAGTCCATGAAAGAGCCCAGAATCGGCCAAAACTGCGAGTGTTGATGACCGACACGTAAGCGCACCTTGGGATTCAACAACTATGGAAATCACTTCGGGACACCAAAACGGTGAGTAATAGTGCACTAAACGGGTCAGAATTGGCCAAAACTTTGAGTGTTGACGACGGACACGTAAACTCAACCTGGGGATCGTCAATCGTGGAAATCGCTCTGGGTCCCCAAAACGGTGAGTAATAGTGCGCGAAACAGACCAGAATCGGCAAAAATTGTGAGTGCTGATGACCGACACGTAAACGCACCCAGGGGTTCATCAATCGTGGAAATCACTTCGGGAACCCAAAACTGAGTAATAGTCCAAGAAACGGGCCAAAATCGGCCCAGACTGCGATTCTTGACGACCAACACGTAAGCACACCATGGGGTTCGACAACCATGGAAATCGCTTTGGGACCCCAAAACAGTGAGTAATAGGCCATGATACAGGCCAGAATTGGCCAAAAATGCGAGTGTTGATGACCGACACGTAAGCGCACCTCGGGGTTCAACAACTATGGAAATCTCTTCGGTACACCAAAACGGCGAGTAATAGTCCACGAAACAGGTCAGAATTGGCCAAAACTTTGAGTGTTGACGATGGACACGTAAACGCACCCCGGGGATCGTCAATCGTGGAAATCGCTTTGGGACCCCAAAATAGTGAGTAATAGTACACGAAACGGACCAGAATCGGCCAAAATAGTGAGTGCTGATGACCGACACTTAAACGCACCCTGGGGTTCCTTAATCGTGGAAATCACTCCGAGACCTCAAAACAGTGTGTAATAGGCCATGAAACGGGGCAGAATCGACAAAATCTATGAGTGTTGATGACCGGCACATAAACGCACCCCGGGGTTAAGTTTGTTAATCGTGGAAATCACTCCGGGACCACAAGACAGTGAGTAATAGTCCACGAAACGGGCTAGAATCGGCCCAGACTGCGAGTCTTGACGACCAACACATAAGCACACCTTGGGGTCCCACAACCATGGAAATCACTTTGGGACCACAAAACAGTGAGTAATAGTCCATGAAAGAGGCCAGAATCGGCCAAAACTGCGAGTGTTGATGACCGACACGTAAGCGCACCTTGGGATTCAACAACTATGGAAATCACTTCGGGACACCAAAACGGTGAGTAATAGTGCACTAAACGGGTCAGAATTGGCCAAAACTTTGAGTGTTGACGACGGACACGTAAACTCAACCTGGGGATCGTCAATCGTGGAAATCGCTCTGGGTCCCCAAAACGGTGAGTAATAGTGCGCGAAACAGACCAGAATCGGCAAAAATTGTGAGTGCTGATGACCGACACGTAAACGCACCCAGGGGTTCATCAATCGTGGAAATCACTTCGGGAACCCAAAACTGAGTAATAGTCCAAGAAACGGGCCAAAATCGGCCCAGACTGCGATTCTTGACGACCAACACGTAAGCACACCATGGGGTTCGACAACCATGGAAATCGCTTTGGGACCCCAAAACAGTGAGTAATAGGCCATGATACAGGCCAGAATTGGCCAAAACTGCGAGTGTTGATGACTGACACGTAAGCGCACCTCGGGGTTCAACAACTATGGAAATCTCTTCGGTACACCAAAACGGCGAGTAATAGTCCACGAAACAGGTCAGAATTGGCCAAAACTTTGAGTGTTGACGACGGACACGTAAACACATCCCGGGGATCGTCAATCGTGGAAATCGCTTTGGGACCCCAAAATAGTGAGTAATAGTACACGAAACGGACCAGAATCGGCCAAAATAGTGAGTGCTGATGACCGACACTTAAATGCACCCTGGGGTTCGTCAATCGTGGAAATCACTTCGGCAACCCAAAACTGAGTAATAGTCCAAGAAACGGGCCAAAATCGGCCCAGACTGCGATTCTTGGCGACCAACACGTAAGCACATCTTGGGGTTCGACAACCATGGAAATCTCTTTAGGACCCCAAAACAGTGAGTAATAGGCCATGAAACAGGCCAGAATTGGCCAAAACTGCGAGTGTTGATGACCGACACGTAAGCGCACCTCGGGGTTCAACAACTATGGAAATCTCTTCGGTACACCAAAACGGCGAGTAATAGTCCACGAAACAGGTCAGAATTGGCCAAAACTTTGAGTGTTGACGACAGACACGTAAACGCACCCCGGGGATCGTCAATCGTGGAAATCGCTTTGGGACCCCAAAATAGTGAGTAATAGTACACGAAACGGACCAGAATCGGCCAAAATAGTGAGTGCTGATGACCGACACTTAAACGCACCCTGGGGTTCCTTAATCGTGGAAATCACTCCGAGACCTCAAAACAGTGAGTAATAGGCCATGAAACGGGGCAGAATCGACAAAATCTGTGAGTGTTGCTGACCGGCACATAAATGCACCCCGAGGTTAAGTTTGTTTATCGTGGAAATCACTGCGGGACTACAAGACAGTGAGTAATAGTCCACAAAATGGGCTAGAATCGGCCCAGACTGCGAGTCTTGACGACCAACACATAAGCGCACCATGGGGTCCGACAACTATGGAAATCACTTCGGGACCCCAAAACAGTGAGTAATAGTCCATGAAAGAGCCCAGAATCGGCCAAAACTGCGAGTGTTGATGACCGACACGTAAGCGCACCTTGGCAGTCAACAACTATGGAAATCACTTCGGGACACCAAACCGGTGAGTAATAGTCCACTAAACGGGTCAGAATTGGCCAAAACTTTGAGTGTTGACGACGGACATGTAAACTCAACCTGGGGATCGTCAATCGTGGAAATCGCTCTGGGTCCCCAAAACGGTGAGTAATAGTGCACGAAACAGACCAGAATCGGCCAAAATTGTGAGTGCTGATGACCGACACGTAAACGCACCCAGGGGTTCGTCAATCGTGGAAATCACTTCGGGAACCCAAAACTGAATAATAGTCCAAGAAACGGGCCAAAATCGGCCCAGACAGCGATTCTTGACGACCAACACGTAAGCACACCTTGGGGTTCGACAACCATGGAAATCGCTTTGGGACCCCAAAACAGTGAGTAATAGGCCATGAAACAGGCCAGAATCGGCTAAGACTGCGAGTGTTGATGACCGACACGTAAGTGCACCTCGGGGTTCAACAACTATGGAAATCGCTTCCGTACACAAAAACGGCGAGTAATAGTCCACGAAACGGGTCAGAATTGGCCAAAACTTTGAGTACTGACGACGGACACGTAAATGCACCCCGGGGATCGTCAATCGTGGAAATCGCTCTGGGACCCCAAAACAGTGAGTAATAGTACACGAAGCGGACCAGAATCGGCCAAAATAGTGAGTGCTGATGACCGACACTTAAACGCACCCTGGGGTTCCATAATCGTGGAAATCACTCCGAGACCTCAAAACACTGAGTAATAGGCCATGAAACGGGGCAGAATCGACAAAAACTGTGAGTGTTGCTGACCGGCACATAAACGCACCCCGGGGTTAAGTTCGTTAATCGTGGAAATCACTCCGGGACCACAAGACAGTGAGTAATAGTCCACGAAACGGGCTAGAATCGGCCCAGACTGCGAGTTTGACGACCAACAAATAAGCACACCTTGGGGTCCCACAACCATGGAAATCACTTTGGGACCACAAAACAGTGAGTAATAGTCCATGAAAGAGGCCAGAATCGGCCAAAACTGCGAGTGTTGATGACCGACACGTAAGCGCACCTTGGGATTCAACAACTATGGAAATCACTTCGGGACACCAAAACGGTGAGTAATAGTGCACTAAACGGGTCAGAATTGGCCAAAACTTTGAGTGTTGACGACGGACACGTAAACTCAACCTGGGGATCGTCAATCGTGGAAATCGCTCTGGGTCCCCAAAACGGTGAGTAATAGTGCGCGAAACAGACCAGAATCGGCAAAAATTGTGAGTGCTGATGACCGACACGTAAACGCACCCAGGGGTTCATCAATCGTGGAAATCACTTCGGGAACCCAAAACTGAGTAATAGTCCAAGAAACGGGCCAAAATCGGCCCAGACTGCGATTCTTGACGACCAACACGTAAGCACACCATGGGGTTCGACAACCATGGAAATCGCTTTGGGACCCCAAAACAGTGAGTAATAGGCCATGAAACAGGCCAGAATTGGCCAAAACTGCGAGTGTTGATGACCGACACGTAAGCGCACCTCGGGGTTCAACAACTATGGAAATCTCTTCGGTACACCAAAACGGCGAGTAATAGTCCACGAAACAGGTCAGAATTGGCCAAAACTTTGAGTGTTGACGACGGACACGTAAACGCACCCCGGGGATCGTCAATCGTGGAAATCGCTTTGGGACCCCAAAATAGTGAGTAATAGTACACGAAACGGACCAGAATCGGCCAAAATAGTGAGTGCTGATGACCGACACTTAAACGCACCCTGGGGTTCCTTAATCGTGGAAATCACTCCGAGACCTCAAAACAGTGTGTAATAGGCCATGAAACGGGGCAGAATCGACAAAATCTGTGAGTGTTGATGACCGGCACATAAACGCACCCCGGGGTTAAGTTTGTTAATCGTGGAAATCACTCCGGGACCACAAGACAGTGAGTAATAGTCCACGAAATGGGCTAGAATCGGCCCAGACTGCGAGTCTTGACGACCAACACATAAGCACACCTTGGGGTCCCACAACCATGGAAATCACTTTGGGACCACAAAACAGTGAGTAATAGTCCATGAAAGAGCCCAGAATCGGCCAAAACTGCGAGTGTTGATGACCGACACGTAAGCGCACCTTGGGATTCAACAACTATGGAAATCACTTCGGGACACCAAAACGGTGAGTAATAGTGCACTAAACGGGTCAGAATTGGCCAAAACTTTGAGTGTTGACGACGGACACGTAAACTCAACCTGGGGATCGTCAATCGTGGAAATCGCTCTGGGTCCCCAAAACGGTGAGTAATAGTGCGCGAAACAGACCAGAATCGGCAAAAATTGTGAGTGCTGATGACCGACACGTAAACGCACCCAGGGGTTCATCAATCGTGGAAATCACTTCGGGAACCCAAAACTGAGTAATAGTCGAAGAAACGGGCCAAAATCGGCCCAGACTGTGATTCTTGACGACCAACACGTAAGCACACCATGGGGTTCGACAACCATGGAAATCGCTTTGGGACCCCAAAACAGTGAGTAATAGGCCATGAAACGGGCCAGAATTGGCCAAAACTGCGAGTGTTGATGACCGACACGTAAGCGCACCTCGGGGTTCAACAACTATGGAAATCTCTTCGGTACACCAAAACGGCGAGTAATAGTCCACGAAACAGGTCAGAATTGGCCAAAACTTTGAGTGTTGACGACGGACACGTAAACGCACCCCGGGGATCGTCAATCGTGGAAATCGCTTTGGGACCCCAAAATAGTGAGTAATAGTACACGAAACGGACCAGAATCGGCCAAAATAGTGAGTGCTGATGACCGACACTTAAACGCACCCTGGGGTTCCTTAATCGTGGAAATCACTCCGAGACCTCAAAACAGTGAGTAATAGGCCATGAAACGGGGCAGAATCGACAAAAACTGTGAGTGTTGCTGACCGGCACATAAACGCACCCCGGGCTTAAGTTGGTTAATCGTGGAAATCACTCCGGGACCACAAGACAGTGAGTAATAGTCCACGAAACGGGCTAGAATCGGCCCAGACTGCGAGTCTTGACGACCAACACATAAGCACACCATGGGGTCCGACAACCATGGAAATCACTTCGGGACCCCAAAACAATGAGTAATAGTCCATGAAAGAGCCCAGAATCGGCCAAAACTGCGAGTGTTGATGACCGACACATAAGCGCACCTTGGGATTCAACAACTATGGAAATCACTAAACGGGTCAGAATTGGCCAAAACTTTGAGTGTTGACGACGGATACGTAAACTCAACCTGGGGATCGTCAATCGTGGAAATCGCTCTGGGTCCCCAAAACGGTGAGTAATAGTGCGCGAAACAGACCAGAATCGGCAAAAATTGTGAGTGCTGATGACCGACACGTAAACGCACCCAAGGGTTCATCAATCGTGGAAATCACTTCGGGAACCCAAAACTGAGTAATAGTCCAAGAAACGGGCCAAAATCGGCCCAGACTGCGATTCTTGACGACCAACACGGAAGCACACCATGGGGTTCGACAACCATGGAAATCGCTTTGGGACCCCAAAACAGTGAGTAATAGGCCATGAAACAGGCCAGAATTGGCCAAAACTGCGAGTGTTGACGACCGACACGTAAGCGCACCTCGGGGTTCAACAACTATGGAAATCTCTTCGGTACACCAAAACGGCGAGTAATAGTCCACGAAACAGGTCAGAATTGGCCAAAACTTTGAGTGTTGACGACGGACACGTAAACACACCCCGGGGATCGTCAATCGTGGAAATCGCTTTGGGACCCCAAAATAGTGAGTAATAGTACACGAAACGGACCAGAATCGGCCAAAATAGTGAGTGCTGATGACCGACACTTAAATGCACCCTGGGGTTCGTCGATCGTGGAAATCACTTCGGGAACCCAAAACTGAGTAATAGTCCAAGAAACGGGCCAAAATCAGCCCAGACTGCGATTCTTGACGACCAACACGTAAGCACATCTTGGGGTTCGACAACCATGGAAATCTCTTTAGGACCCCAAAACAGTGAGTAATAGGCCATGAAACAGGCCAGAATTGGCCAAAACTGCGAGTGTTGATGACCGACACGTAAGCGCACCTCGGGGTTCAACAACTATGGAAATCTCTTCGGTACACCAAAACGGCGAGTAATAGTCCATGAAACAGGTCATAATTGGCCAAAACTTTGAGTGTTGACGACGGACACGTAAGCGCACCCCGGGGATCGTCAATCGTGGAAATCGCTTTGGGACCCCAAAATAGTGAGTAATAGTACACGAAACGGACCAGAATTGGCCAAAATAGTGAGTGCTGATGACCGACACTTAAACGCACCCTGGGGTTCCTTAATCGTGGAAATCACTCCGAGACCTCAAAACAGTGAGTAATAGGCCATGAAACGGGGCAGAATCGACAAAACCTGTGAGTGTTGCTGACCGGCACATAAACGCACCCCGAGGTTAAGTTCGTTAATCGTGGAAATCACTCCGGGACTACAAGACAGTGAGTAATAGTCCACGAAATGGGCTAGAATCGGCCCAGACTGCGAGTCTTGACGACCAACACATAAGCGCACCATGGGGCCCGACAACCATGGAAATCACTTCGGGACCCCAAAACAGTGAGTAATAGTCCATGAAAGAGCCCAGAATCGGCCAAAACTGTGAGTGTTGATGACCGACACGTAAGCGCACCTTGGGAGTCAACAACTATGGAAATCATTTCGGGACACCAAACCGGTGAGTAATAGTCCACTAAACGGGTCAGAATTGGCCAAAACTTTCAGTGTTGACGACGGACACGTAAACTCAACCTGGGGATCATCAATCGTGGAAATCGCTCTGGGTCCCCAAAACGGTGAGTAATAGTGCACGAAACAGACCAGAATCGGCCAAAATTGTGAGTGCTGATGACCGACACGTAAACGCACCCAGGGGTTCGTCAATCGTGGAAATCACTTCGGGAACCCAAAACTGAATAATAGTCCAAGAAACGGGCCAAAATCGGCCCAGACAGCGATTCTTGACGACCAACACGTAAGCACACCTTGGGGTTCGACAACCATGGAAATCGCTTTGGGACCCCAAAACAGTGAGTAATATGCCATGAAACAGGCCAGAATCGGCTAAAACAGCGAGTGTTGATGACCGACACGTAAGTGCACCTCGGGGTTCAACAACTATGGAAATCGCTTCCGTACACAAAAACGGCGAGTAATAGTCCATGAAACGGGTCAGAATTGGCCAAAACTTTGAGTATTGACGACGGACACGTAAATGCACCCCGGGGATCGTCAATCGTGGAAATCGCTCTGGGACCCCAAAACAGTGAGTAATAGTACACGAAGCGGACCATAATCGGACAAAATAGTGAGTGCTGATGACCGACACTTAAACGCACCCTGGGGTTCCATAATCGTGGAAATCACTCCGAGACCTCAAAACACTGAGTAATAGGCCATGAAACGGGGCAGAATCGACAAAAACTGTGAGTGTTGCTGACCGGCACATAAACGCACCCCGGGGTTAAGTTCGTTAATCGTGGAAATCACTCCGGGACCACAAGACAGTGAGTAATAGTCCACGAAACGGGCTAGAATCGGCCCAGACTGCGAGTCTTGACGACCAACACATAAGCACACCTTGGGGTCCCACAACCATGGAAATCACTTTGGGACCCCAAAACAGTGAGTAATAGTCCATGAAAGAGCCCAGAATCGGCCAAAACTGCGAGTGTTGATGACCGACACGTAAGCGCACCTTGGGATTCAACAACTATGGAAATCACTTCGGGACACCAAAACGGTGAGTAATTGTCACATCCCTGGTCCTGTTATGCACTAGGCTAGACCTCATGTGAGTATCATGTTTTAATTCAAACGAAATTTGAATTGAGGAATTTTTAAAGCCTCAGAAACCTTCTAAAAATGATCAACATTAAAATCTCCTCAGAGAAGTCCAAGAAAATGTTCCTCTTAGTCTCTGAAAATATTGCAAAGAGGTAAAACTCAAAACAATATTTTTGGTATCTCAGAGTTAATTATTTTGGGCCTTTGAATTAAATGAATAGCTTTTTGCATTGGATATATATTTGATATATAAATAATATATGTCCAATAATTACTGGAACATTTTATGTGGTTTGGTATATTTTAGTCCTAGCCACATAACTATTTCCAGGATTTTATAAAATGGTTTAGTGTATAAAACTAAATCAAAACAAACTACAGAAAATAGAAAACAGAACAAAAATAAAAGAGAGAAGGCCACCTGGGCCACTTACCTCGCGCCACTTACCTGGCCCAGCTCCATCTGGCCGGCCCAGCCCACCTCCTCCCCCCCCCCCCTTTGTCCTCTTCTTCCT
>NC_041389.1:4486043-4493997 GCF_002162155.2 Triticum dicoccoides
TGCTCTCTCTCCCTCACGCGCCCGAGCGGAGCCCATCGCCGCCGACGCCGTTTACCAGGGCCACAGCCACCCCCTCGCTCCCACTATGCATCCCTGAGCTCCGCCCTGACCCCGTGGAGCTACACACGCGACGCACGCGACCAGAGGAGGCCGCAGTCGACCGGAGCGTCGTCGTCTTCATCTCCGGTGCCCGGAGATCGCCGTCGTCAATTCGCCGTTGCAGAGGCTTCCCCGAGCCACCGAGCTTCTCTCCCGACCCCTCGTGAGCCCCTGTCCATTTCCCCTCTCTCCCCGTGCCCGTCCGTGCCTTCTAACCGCCCCAACTGTCGGAGCCGACAGTTCCTCGCCGCCGGCGATGTCGCAGACGGTGCTAGAGCCACCGCAGCTAACTCCCGAGCACGGCAACGTGCTCAGTACCCTTCCAGGAGCCGAGCGCGCCCACCCGTGCGACCTGCCGTGCCCTTAGCGCCAACCCGCACCAACCCCGAGCTCCGGCCGCCGCCGCGAGCTCGATTCCGGTGAGCCCGTTCGACCTCAGCCCCTCCCGCTTGCCTAGATGGATGCGGCTGAGCGCCAGCTACGCGTAGATGATCGCTGCCGCTGTTTTGGTCGCCGGAGGAGGATTTCCGACCCCCTCCGCCGTCTCTGGCTCCGCCGGCGACGAGCCGCGGGTCAACTCCGGCGAGTTGACCCGGGGTTTGACCCCCTGACGTGTGGGCCCAGGCGCCTGCTTGATTAGGGTCAGATTAGTTAGCGTTAATTAAGTTAGCTAATTAGATAGGCCACTGACATGCGGGCCCCGCCCGGCTAACTAAGTTAGTTAGGGCTAAACTAACTTGGTTAGTTGACTGGGTCACTGACCAGTGGACCCCACTGGTCAGGTTTGACCTGGTCGACGTCTGTTGACCTGCTGACGTCACGGTGACGCACTGATGATGTAGTAAATGTTTTTGGATTTAAATAATTCTTAAATGAGTTATTATTTTCAGAAAATGTCCTAAACTTCAATAAATCATAGAAAATCAACCGTAACTCCAAATTAAATAATTTATATATGAAAAATTATCAGAAAAATTCAAGGAATCCATCTGTACCATTTTCATGCATGTTAGAGCAACTTATCACTACTGTTTAGGACAAATGAAGTGAAGGGCATTTAAATAATCACATATGGAGTTTGAATTTGAATCTTGGATTCAAACCAACTTCACTTAATCTGGTTTTAGGTGCATTAGCCCAAAACACATTCATATTGCCATATCATAGCATGCATCATATTGTGCATTGCATTGATCGTGTTTTTCTGTATTGCCGGTAATTGTCCCTTCTCGATAGACGTGTACCGACGATGTGATCGATGACACCGATGAAGAGCTATATTATCTTCAGAAGTGCCAGGCAAGCAAAACCCCCTTGTTCATTCTGATAAAATCCCACTCTCTCGCTCCTGCTCTCTTTTACTGCATTAGGACAACAACGAGATATTTGTTACTTGTTGCGGTAGCTGAACCCCTTTATCCTCTGCATGACCTGTCATTGCCACAGTAAATAGATGAAACCCACTAGCATGAGTAGGAGTTGTTTGAGCCCTGTTGTGCCTACTCATTCATGCTTGTTTGTCATGCCTGCTACTGCTTAGAGTTGAGTCAGGTCTGATTCATCGGGGATGAATCAGAGGTGTGTGAACATGTCCTACGGTGTGTGAGTTAAGCGTGTGAACACGAATTGGTAAAGGTAGCGGTGAGAGGCCATGTAGGAGTACATGGTGGGATGTCTCATTGCAGCCGTCCTCAGGAACTGAGTTCTGTGTTTGTGATCCATGACCAGCTACTACCACACATTGGAATGCTTAAGTGCCCCTCTCAACTTATTAATCAACTTGATCTCTGTCCAGGAGTTGCAACTAGTTTCTGGTGTTTGTAGGTAGTGTTAGTAGTCTACCAAGTGGCACCCGGTACAGGTGGGCTTGGGACAGACTAGGCACAGTGGCACGGTGTACCAAGTGGCACCCGGATGGTGGGCTTGGGAACCCTGCTCACATCGTTTGGGGCCGTGAGCGACACCCCGGCCGGATCTCCTTGCGGATGGAACCCGAGTAGGCGATAAACCTGGACGAGAGACTTGTTCGGTTAGTCAGGTCGTGGCCGACTCCCTCGCCCGGCTTCCGCTTGAAGGTTGCCGAGGTACATGACGTGTAGAGGACGATAAGTGGCGAAAGCGTGTGTGAAGAAGTACACCCCTGCAGGGTTATCATTATCTATTCGAATAGCCGGATTCCTCGGATATGGAAACTTGGACCCCATTGCATAGTTCATAGACAAGTGAAAGTGGATACTCTAAAATACGCAAGATAAGCGTGAGTGCTATGGATGGCGTTCTCGTAGGGAGACGGGAGCGGATCCATAGTGGTGTATTGGTTGGTGAATATGTGGACTCGTGTGCGCCACCTCAAAAGAGTTACTTGCAGTCGTAGTTCAGGATAGCCACCGAGTCAAAGCTGGCTTGCTGCAGTCAACCCCTCCACCCCCTTGTTGATAATGATGCATATGTAGATAGTTCTAATGTAAGTCTTGCTGGGTACATTTGTACTCACGTTTGCCTATTTTATGTTTTGCAGAGAGACTTCAGTCTCACTAGTAGTTCCGCGTGGACTTCGACGTTTAGCTTGTTACCTCAGCTACGATCTTGTGCCCTCGGCAGGATCTGGTAGATAGTCAGGCTTCTTAGCCTTTTTCATTTATAGATGTCTGTACTCAGACATGATAGCTTCCGCTTGTGTTTTGATTTGTATGCTCTGAGTGTTGGGTCATGAGACTCATGTTTGTAATATCTCGCTCCTCGGAGCCTAATAAATAATTACTTGAGTCGTAGAGTCATTTTGTGATGCCATGTTGTATTGCACATATCAAGCATATTGTGTGTATGTTATTGAAATGCTTGGTATGTGTGGGATCTGACTATCTAGTTGTTTATCTTTAGTAGCCTCTCTTACCGGGAAATGTCTCCTAGTGTTTCCACGAGCCATGGTAGCTTGCTACTGCTCCGAAACATTTAGGCTGGCCGGCATGTGTCCTTCTTCGTTCCTGTGTCTGTCCCTTCGAGGAAATGCCACGCGATGAATACCAGAGTCCTGTTAGCCCGCTACAGCCCGGTTCACCGGAGTCCTGCTAGCCCAGTGCTACAGCCTGGATTCACTCGCTGATGACCGACACGTTCGATGCTGGGTCACGGATGCCTGTCCCTGTAAGTTAGTGCCACTTTGGGTTTACGACTAGCCATGTCAGCCCGGGCTCCTTATCATATGGATGCTAGCGACACTATCATATACGTGTGCCAAAAGGCGCAAACGGTCCCGGGCAAAGGTAAGACGACACCCGTGGGAATACCGTGCGTGAGGCCGCAAAGTGATATGAGGTGTTACATGCTAGATCGATGTGGCATTGAGTCGGGGTCCTGACAGCGTTGGTATCAGAGCTTGACTGCCTGTAGGATTACCAAGCCAAACTGGTCGAAGTTGAGTCTAGAAATTCTTTAGTTATATAAGGGAATTGATTGTGGGATGGAACGTAAGGCTCTTTTTACTCCTTATACCTCTTGCCCTTCTGATCTGAGTCATCTTATCTTTCCTACGGGGTTAAGAAACTAGGTTTTCTCTTCTTTCTATCAGGATCACGTATTACTAGTCCGTAGACTTATAAGATTGTTCGATTTAAGCTTGAGTCCAATTCCTACTACTTCTGTATGTTAACTGATGATCTCGAAACCTTGATATTGTGCTTCTGAGTGGTTATGCCACCATTTTGTGGTATGTCTCAAATCTTTTCTGAGCATTTACAGCCGTTATGCTGTCCGAGTCATCCCAGGTTTCTAAACAGTCTGATGCATTTGCAAATCCCTTCCTTCCGTTCCTGATGTCCTTTTGGGCCAGATTAAGCACACTAATCAGTGAGTTGAGGTACTTTATTGCCTTGACATATATGTTGGAGCTGGTATTATGACCCTAGGTGTCTTAGGGGATCATCTAGTAATTTAGCCATGATTGTGTCCCAGTGTGATGATTCTGGCCATCATTCTCGTAAGCATCCCTTGATGCCACTTAGTTAGTAGGTATTCCATTCCGGGGTTCTTGAACCCGAGACTCACCCTACTTACTTCATGTCGATAGTGTTTGCTAGTTCCTTTAGGATATTAGTAACTTTGCGAGAGTCCTCGAAGTTCGTGGTATTTCCTTCTTCCAAATACTATGAACTACTTATGGCAGAAGTTCCTCGTTGAACTGAAATACCACAACAGGATTATTCTTGAGGAGTTCTCCATTCATAAATCGTGACTCTGCCAGTTCTACCTTTCTGCATGGGTTATCCGGAAGAAATATGTTGAACTTGGGTCGACATGCTAATCCATGCATCCACAACTCAGAAAATCATATGTTCTTTTGAGTTGTCCCATCTTAGTTGTTTCCGACCCTCGCCTATCAATTGATAGTCAAGAGTATGCGTGCATTCGTTCGTCGATGCCTATTACCCTTGTGGTCCGCCAAGCCATTCTATCTCAGAATGAATAGGAGAAACAAACTCCAGAATCTCATCCATATCTAGGATTGGGTCAAAGCAATTGTATTCCGCAGATCAAAATGCCAATCCAGCTTTTGGTTCTGTTCTACCTTGGAGTATTATCCCCTTTATGTTAGAATTGTCATGAGAACTGCACCAACTTTCATGAATTTTGACGTAGTAATACTTCTCACCATCATTAGTCATTCCTCGGCCATCGTGTTGATGCAACCGGAATACCGACAAATGAATTGTGATGTGTGAAATCAATACTCCCAGCAACCTCGTTGCTTGGTAGTTAAGGGACAATAATTTCATTCTTAGCGTGTTGGTTTTTGAATCATCCTTCTAAGACTGATCGTGCTACCTAGTCCTCATTTCGGTGCACCCTTCGATTGATGAGTTAGGATCTTGTCAAGTCCTCACTCATTTGATCATATCGTCTTGCCCTCAAAAGCGAGATTGTTCTCGAGCTTAGTAACATATCGGTGGTTCGTGATTTTCCGAATATCTTCTCGAAGGTATCACCAGGCTGTCACCTGACTGTTATGTTGAGCTCGTGATCAAGTTGGTTTCTTGTGAACCACCTTCTCTCCAAGAATCGGTGTTAGATATCCCTGAGCTAGTTGGTTAAGCTAGACAACAACTTGGAGGGTTGGAAGATAAAAGCTTGCCTGACTTAGTTCGTTCCAAAGGGATATTCTTGTGTAGTGTGTGTTGAAGAAAGATGATATCTTCATCGATTGGTCCCTGTGATCAGTTGTTGGACCTATTGTCTTATCAATCCTTTGATTTGAGTATGGGCTATCGTCAAATCAAGTCAGATCCAACGATGTTCGTAATGTTGTCTTACTCGTGGTTGATCCCTCGAGCATACACCATTATATCCTTTGGTCTGACCAATGCTATCACCGTGTTCACATGATGGTGGAAGTCCAGTGATATGGAAATTCCGATGAGTTGCTGTTGAGCCCATCAGTAGCATTTTGTCTCCCCCCATGAATCATGTTGAACATCAACCTAGTGTTGAAAATTTTGTAAACAAAGCCTTCGTGCTCCGTTCATAGAGTCTATGCTTGGATGGAAGAAGTGACTTCCTCTAATTCATGTGCATTTGGTGTAAGTTGCCGCCATGAATTCGAGGAAGATTGTTTTGTTTCCTTTGGAATCATCGCAAGCCAGTCATGCAT
The DNA here is from genome assembly GCF_002162155.2 of Triticum dicoccoides. Lineage (NCBI taxonomy): Eukaryota > Viridiplantae > Streptophyta > Magnoliopsida > Poales > Poaceae > Triticum > Triticum dicoccoides. The sequence goes on from NC_041389.1 coordinate 4,491,787, forward strand.
GTGCGAAGTATTCTATGGTCTGATAGACTGATCATCTTCATTCCATATGTATCCCTAGCACACCAAGCCACTGACTGATTTGTTCAAGGAGAAGGAGTATCTTCATAAGAGCTAATCCGGACTTATGAAAGAACTTCGATATCCTCGCTGATGGTCCCCAACCAGAACTCGGTAGTGTTTTATTGTAAGACTACCATGTGATCATGTTTGTCTGAGGCAGCGTGTTCACACATGTGTAGCAGAACCAGCTCATGTTTTGGAGCTTGCTATCGTAGTTCATTTCCCAAGAACCTCGCAACGTCATCTCGTCGATTTGTGTTGCAAACTTTCATTTTCTTCCTAGACTCGATGAGTCTGGAATATCCTGACACCAACCAGATCTGAATCTCAGGCAGATATGATGGTTGGAACATTTCCCAAGAACTATAATATTGGTCCCTTGATAACCGGTAAAGTAGATGTCGTGGCCAACACACCCAGCCGGAAGACCTATTATTGTAGTATCTTGTTTGAGGAAGTTGGCCACCTCCCCATAAGGATTTCGTAGGATTTACCTCCGTAACTATTCCTTATAGATTCTATTGCTCCCGACGTCCGACTTTTACTTGATGTTTTAGATATCAAACCATATCTATGAATGGGTTATACTAGCACATCAAGGAGAACATTAGAAGCGGAGTGCTAAATGTCTCTCGGTCGATCATCCAGATTTTATCTGCTTGGCACTGCCAAGGGTGAAATCTGAGAAGGTGTTATCTTCCTTTGCATCTGCATCCTCCATCACCATTCATCATGGTAGTAAGTTGTGTTACCGGACCCTTGACACGGATGTTGGTAAAACCTTGATGATTATGGAATTGCTCAAGTTCTTGAGAGCACGCACAAGCGCTAGGTATTATCGCCGGCACTAACCGGGATTGCTCCTAGTCTCGTCGGTTAATGCTATGACCTTCTCAAACAGTGAATTCACTCTCTATTGTTGGGTTCTTCCCCAGTTACCAGAATCATTCCCAGCATTTGCATTTTGTTCCCAGCTTGCACTGCCAATGTGCCATTCTACCATGGGTCTCTTCCATTTCCGGTGGTAAGCAAATTCATCCATTACGATTGTCTTCAACAAGGTAATCCACATCATCCAAGTCCGAGTATGCCATTCTACCGACCCCCTCCAAAAGATCGCTCGAGAATTGCCTTAGGCTGGTATAAAGAGTTTCAATGATCTTTGAATCAAAAGTAATTCTTTTTGCCACTTAAGGTAATAATCTATGAATCCCCCTCCTCCAGGATGTTTCGTCGTGGTATCATGACAACTCAACTCCTCGCTACGTTGACAATCGTTTACCACCTTCCTAGGTGTGGAATTGCTGCCTACCTAGTGAACCTTCGTCATCTGCTTCACTCCATTCCTATGGATGTGTGCTTCGCCTCTCAGCTCGAGAGATGTTGCTATGTCTCATTCCGTGAGTTAATCCTGAGTTGTTCGACCTTCGAGAAGAACCATTCTTTTAGGATCTTTCCTTTCCTCTCGTTGTCATGTTAGTTGGAGTTCTCAGAGCAAGACTTCGAGACAAAGATGGTGATCGAATCAACGCTTTGATAAAGTGCACCCTGGATCGTGAAGATTGTGCTAGTTTGCGTTTTCCCTTCACCCTACCCTACGCTTGAATCTCGGGACGAGATTTTTGCTTAGTGGGGGTGAGTTGTCACATCCCTGGTCCTGTTATGCACTAGGCTAGACCTCATGTGAGTATCATGTTTTAATTCAAACGAAATTTGAATTGAGGAATTTTTAAAGCCTCAGAAACCTTCTAAAAATGATCAACATTAAAATCTCCTCAAAGAAGTCCAAGAAAATGTTCCTCTTAGTCTCTGAAAATATTGCAAAGAGGTAAAACTCAAAACAATATTTTTGGTATCTCAGAGTTAATTATTTTGGGCCTTTGAATTAAATGAATAGCTTTTTGCATTGGATATATATTTGATATATAAATAATATATGTCCAATAATTACTGGAACATTTTATGTAGTTTGGTATATTTTAGTCCTAGCCACATAACTATTTCCAGGATTTTATAAAATGGTTTAGTGTCTAAAACTAAATCAAAACAAACTACAGAAAATAGAAAACAGAACAAAAATAAAAGAGAGAAGGCCACCTGGGCCACTTACCTGGCGCCACTTACCTGGCCCAGCTCCATCTGGCCGGCCCA
>NC_041389.1:4494663-4505281 GCF_002162155.2 Triticum dicoccoides
CCCCTCGCTCCCACTATGCATCCCTGAGCTCCGCCCTGACCCCGTGGAGCTACACACGCGACGCACGCGACCAGAGGAGGCCGCAGTCGACCGGAGCGTCGTCGTCTTCATCTCCGGTGCCCGGAGATCACCGTCGTCAATTCGCCGTTGCAGAGGCTTCCCCGAGCCACCGAGCTTCTCTCCCGACCCCTCGTGAGCCCCTGTCCATTTCCCCTCTCTCCCCGTGCCCGTCCATGCCTTCTAACCGCCCTGACTGTCGGAGCCGACAGTTCCTCGCCGCCGGCGATGTCGCAGACGGTGCTAGAGCCACCGCAGCTAAGTCCCGAGCACGGCAACGTGCTCAGTGCCCTTCCAGGAGCCGAGCGCGCCCACCCGTGCGACCTACCGTGCCCTTAGCACCAACCCGCACCAACCCCGAGCTCCGGCCGCCGCCGCGAGCTCGATTCCGGCGAGCCCGTTCGACCTCAGCCCCTCCCGCTTGCCTAGATGGATGCGGCTGAGCGCCAGCTACGCGTAGATGATCGCTGCCGCTGTTTTGGTCGCCGGAGGAGGATTTCCGACCCCCTCCGCCGTCTCTGGCTCCGCCGGCGACGAGCCGCGGGTCAACTCCGGCGAGTTGACCCGGGGTTTGACCCCCTGACGTGTGGGCCCAGGCGCCTGCTTGATTAGGGTCAGATTAGTTAGCGTTAATTAAGTTAGCTAATTAGATAGGCCACTGACATGCGGGCCCCGCCTGGCTAACTAAGTTAGTTAGGGCTAAACTAACTTGGTTAGTTGACTGGGTCACTAACCAGTGGACCCCACTGGTCAGGTTTGACCTGGTCGACGTCTGTTGACCTGCTGACGTCACGGTGACGCACTGATGACGTAGTAAATGTTTTTGGAATTAAATAATTCTTAAATGAGTTATTATTTTCAGAAAATGTCCTAAACTTCAATAAATCATAGAAAATCAACCGTAACTCCAAATTAAATAATTTATATATGAAAAATTATCAGAAAAATTCAAGGAATCCATCTGTACCATTTTCATGCATGTTAGAGCAACTTATCACTACTGTTTAGGACAAATGAAGTGAAGGGCATTTAAATAATCACATATGGAGTTTGAATTTGAATCTTGGATTCAAACCAACTTCATTTAATCTGGTTTTAGGTGCATTAGCCCAAAACACATTCATATTGCCATATCATAGCATGCATCATATTGTGCATTGCATTGATCGTGTTTTTCTGTATTGCCGGTAATTGTCCCTTCTCGATAGACGTGTACCGACGATGTGATCGATGACACCGATGAAGAGCTATATTATCTTCAGAAGTGCCAGGCAAGCAAAACCCCCTTGTTCATTCCGATAAAATCCCACTCTCTCGCTCCTGCTCTCTTTTACTGCATTAGGACAACAACGAGATATTTGTTACTTGCTGCGGTAGCTGAACCCCTTTATCCTCTGCATGACCTGTCATTGCCACAGTAAATAGATGAAACCCACTAGCATGAGTAGGAGTTGTTTGAGCCCTGTTGTGCCTACTCATTCATGCTTGTTTGTCATGCCTGCTACTGCTTAGAGTTGAGTCAGGTCTGATTCATCGGGGATGAATCAGAGGTGTGTGAACATGTCCTACGGTGTGTGAGTTAAGCGTGTGAACACGAATTGGTAAAGGTAGCGGTGAGAGGCCATGTAGGAGTACATGGTGGGATGTCTCATTGCAGCCGTCCTCAGGAACTGAGTTCTGTGTTTGTGATCCATGACCAGCTACTACCACACATTGGAATGCTTAAGTGCCCCTCTCAACTTATTAATCAACTTGATCTCTGTCCAGGAGTTGCAACTAGTTTCTGGTGTTTGTAGGTAGTGTTAGTAGTCTACCAAGTGGCACCCGGTACAGGTGGGCTTGGGACAGACTAGGCACAGTGGCACGGTGTACCAAGTGGCACCCGGATGGTGGGCTTGGGAACCCTGCTCACATCGTTTGGGGCCGTGAGCCACACCCCGGCCGGATCTCCTTGCGGATGGAACCCGAATAGGCGATAAACCTGGACGAGAGACTTGTTCGGTTAGTCAGGTCGTGGCCGACTCCCTCGCCCGGCTTCCGCTTGAAGGTTGCCGAGGTACATGACGTGTACAGGACAATAAGTGGCGAAAGCGTGTGTGAAGAAGTACACCCCTGCAGGGTTATCATTATCTATTCGAATAGCCGGATTCCTCGGATATGGAAACTTGGACCCCATTGCATAGTTCATAGACAAGTGAAAGTGGATACTCTAAAATACGCAAGATAAGCGTGAGTGCTATGGATGGCGTTCTCGTAGGGAGACGGGAGCGGATCCATAGTGGTGTATTGGTTGGTGAATATGTGGACTCGTGTGCGCCACCTCAAAAGAGTTACTTGCAGTCATAGTTCAGGATAGCCACCGAGTCAAAGCTGGCTTGCTGCAGTCAACCCCTCCACCCCCTTGTTGATAATGATGCATATGTAGATAGTTCTGATGTAAGTCTTGCTGGGTACATTTGTACTCACGTTTGCCTATTTTATGTTTTGCAGAGAGACTTCAGTCTCACTAGTAGTTCCGCGTGGACTTCGACGTTTAGCTTGTTACCTCAGCTACGATCTTGTGCCCTCGGCAGGATCTGGTAGATAGTCAGGCTTCTTAGCCTTTTTCATTTATAGATGTCTGTACTCAGACATGATAGCTTCCGCTTGTGTTTTGATTTGTATGCTCTGAGTGTTGGGTCATGAGACTCATGTTTGTAATATCTCGCTCCTCGGAGCCTAATAAATAATTACTTGAGTCGTAGAGTCATTTTGTGATGCCATGTTGTATTGCACATATCGAGCATATTGTGTGTATGTTATTGAAATGCTTGGTATGTGTGGGATCTGACTATCTAGTTGTTTATCTTTAGTAGCCTCTCTTACCGGGAAATGTCTCCTAGTGTTTCCACGAGCCATGGTAGCTTGCTACTGCTCCGGAACATTTAGGCTGGCCGGCATGTGTCCTTCTTCGTTCCTGTGTCTGTCCCTTCGAGGAAATGTCACGCGATGAATACCAGAGTCCTGTTAGCCCGCTACAGCCCGGTTCACCGGAGTCCTGCTAGCCCAGTGCTACAGCCTGGATTCACTCGCTTATGACCGACACGTTCGATGCTGGGTCACGGATGCCTGTCCCTGTAAGTTAGTGCCACTTTGGGTTTACGACTAGCCATGTCAGCCCGGGCTCCTTATCATATGGATGCTAGCGACACTATCATATACGTGTGCCAAAAGGCGCAAACGGTCCCGGGCAAAGGTAAGACGACACCCGTGGGAATACCGTGCGTGAGGCCGCAAAGTGATATGAGGTGTTACATGCTAGATCGATGTGGCATTGAGTCGGGGTCCTGACAGCGTTGGTATCAGAGCTTGACTGCCTGTAGGATTACCAAGCCAAACTGGTCGAAGTTGAGTCTATAAATTCTTTAGTTATATAAGGGAATTGATTGTGGGATGGAACGTAAGGCTCTTTTTACTCCTTATACCTCTTGCCCTTCTGATCTGAGTCATCTTATCTTTCCTACGGGGTTAAGAAACTAGGTTTTCTCTTCTTTCTATCAGGATCACGTATTACTAGTCCGTAGACTTATAAGATTGTTCGATTTAAGCTTGAGTCCAATTCCTACTACTTCTGTATGTTAACTGATGATCTCGAAACCTTGATATTGTGCTTCTGAGTGGTTATGCCACCATTTTGTGGTATGTCTCAAATCTTTTCTGAGCATTTACAGTCGTTATGCTGTCCGAGTCATCCCAGGTTTCTAAACAGTCTGATGCATTTGCAAATCCCTTCCTTCCGTTCCTGATGTCCTTTTGGGCCAGATTAAGCACACTGATCAGTGAGTTGAGGTACTTTATTGCCTTGACATATATGTTGGAGCTGGTATTATGACCCTAGGTGTCTTAGGGGATCATCTAGTAATTTAGCCATGATTGTGTCCCAGTGTGATGATTCTGGCCATCATTCTCGTAAGCATCCCTTGATGCCACTTAGTTAGTAGGTATTCCATTCCGGGGTTCTTGAACCCGAGACTCACCCTACTTACTTCATGTCGATAGTGTTTGCTAGTTCCTTTAGGATATTAGTAACTTTGCGAGAGTCCTCGAAGTTCGTGGTATTTCCTTCTTCCAAATACTATGAACTACTTATGGCAGAAGTTCCTCGTTGAACTGAAATACCACAACAGGATTATTCTTGAGGAGTTCTCCATTCATAAATCGTCACTCTGCCAGTTCTACCTTTCTGCATGGGTTATCCGGAAGAAATATGTTGAACTTGGGTCGACATGCTAATCCATGCATCCACAACTCAGAAAATCATATGTTCTTTTGAGTTGTCCCATCTTAGTTGTTTCTGACCCTCGCCTATCAATTGATAGTCAAGAGTATGCGTGCATTCGTTCGTCGATGCCTATTACCCTTGTGGTCCGCCAAGCCATTCTATCTCAGAATGAATAGGAGAAACAAACTCCAGAATCTCATCCATATCTAGGATTGGGTCAAAGCAATTGTATTCCGCAGATCAAAATGCCAATCCAGCTTTTGGTTCTGTTCTACCTTGGAGTATTATCCCCTTTATGTTAGAATTGTCATGAGAACTGCACCAACTTTCATGAATTTTGACGTAGTAATACTTCTCACCATCATTAGTCATTCCTCGGCCATCGTGTTGATGCAACCGGAATACCGACAAATGAATTGTGATGTGTGAAATCAATACTCCCAGCAACCTCGTTGCTTGGTAGTTAAGGGACAATAATTTCATTCTTAGCGTGTTGGTTTTTGAATCATCCTTCTAAGACTGATCGTGCTACCTAGTCCTCATTTCGGTGCACCCTTCGATTGATGAGTTAGGATCTTGTCAAGTCCTCACTCATTTGATCATATCGTCTTGCCCTCAAAAGCGAGATTGTTCTCGAGCTTAGTAACATATCGGTGGTTCGTGATTTTCCGAATATCTTCTCGAAGGTATCACCAGGCTGTCACCTGACTGTTATGTTGAGCTCGTGATCAAGTTGGTTTCTTGTGAACCACCTTCTCTCCAAGAATCGGTGTTAGATATCCCTGAGCTAGTTGGTTAAGCTAGACAACAACTTGGAGGGTTGGAAGATAAAAGCTTGCCTGACTTAGTTCGTTCCAAAGGGATATTCTTGTGTAGTGTGTGTTGAAGAAAGATGATATCTTCATCGATTGGTCCCTGTGATCAGTTGTTGGACCTATTGTCTTATCAATCCTTTGATTTGAGTATGGGCTATCATCAAATCAAGTCAGATCCAACAATGTTCGTAATGTTGTCTTACTCGTGGTTGATCCCTCGAGCATACACCATTATATCCTTTGGTCTGACCAATGCTATCACCGTGTTCACATGATGGTGGAAGTCCAGTGATATGGAAATTCCGATGAGTTGCTGTTGAGCCCATCAGTAGCATTTTGTCTCCCCCCATGAATCATGTTGAACATCAACCTAGTGTTGAAAATTTTGTAAACAAAGCCTTCGTGCTCCGTTCATAGAGTCTATGCTTGGATGGAAGAAGTGACTTCCTCTAATTCATGTGCATTTGGTGTAAGTTGCCGCCATGAATTCGAGGAACACTTAAACGCACCCTGGGGTTCCTTAATCGTGGAAATCACTCCGAGACCTCAAAACAGTGAGTAATAGGCCATGAAACGGGGCAGAATCGACAAAAACTGTGAGTGTTGCTGACCAGCACATAAACGCACCCCGGGCTTAAGTTCGTTAATCGTGGAAATCACTCCGGGACCACAAGACAGTGAGTAATAGTCCACGAAACGGGCTAGAATTGGCCCAGACTGCGAGTCTTGACGACCAACACATAAGCACACCATGGGGTCCGACAACCATGGAAATCACTTCGGGACCCCAAAACAGTGAGTAATAGTCCATGAAAGAGCCCAGAATCGGCCAAAACTGCGAGTGTTGATGACCGACACGTAAGCGCACCTTGGGATTCAACAACTATGGAAATCACTTCGGGACACCAAAACGGTGAGTAATAGTCCACTAAACGGGTCAGAATTGGCCAAAACTTTGAGTGTTGACGACGGATACGTAAACTCAACCTGGGGATCGTCAATCGTGGAGATCGCTCTGGGTCCCCAAAACGGTGAGTAATAGTGCACGAAACAGACCAGAATCGGCCAAAATTGTGAGTGCTGATGACCGACACGTAAACGCACCCAGGGGTTTGTCAATCGTGGAAATCACTTCGGGAACCCAAAACTGAGTAATAGTCCAAGAAACGGGCCAAAATCGGCCCAGACTGCGATTCTTGACGACCAACACGTAAGCACACCTTGGGGTTCGACAACCATGGAAATCGCTTTGGGGCCCCAAAACAGTGAGTAATAGGCCATGAAACAGGCCAGAATTGGCCAAAACTACGAGTGTTGATGACCGACACGTAAGCGCACCTCGGGGTTCAACAACTATGGAAATCGCTTCGGTACACCAAAACGGCGAGTAATAGTCCATGAAACGGGTCAGAATTGGCCAAAACTTTGAGTGTTGACGACGGACACGTAAACGCACCCCGGGGATCGTCAATCGTGGAAATCGCTTTGGGACCCAAAAACAGTGAGTAATAGTACATGAAACGGACCAGAATTGGCCAAAATAGTGAGTGCTGATGACCAACACTTAAACGCACCTTGGGGTTCCTTAATCGTGGAAATCACTCCGAGACCTCAAAACAGTGAGTAATAGGCCATGAAACGGGGCAGAATCGACAAAAACTGTGAGTGTTGCTGACCGGCACATAAACGCACCCCGGGCTTAAGTTCGTTAATCGTGGAAATCACTCCGGGACCACAAGACAGTGAGTAATAGTCCACGAAATGGGCTAGACTCGGCCCAGACTCCGAGTCTTGACGACCAACACATAAGCAGACCTTGGGGTCCCACAACCTTGGAAATCACTTTGGGACCACAAAACAGTGAGTAATAGTCCATGAACGAGCCCAGAATCGGCCAAAACTGCGAGTGTTGATGACCGACACGTAAGCGCACCTTGGGATTCAACAACTATGGAAATCACTTCGGGACACCAAAACGGTGAGTAATAGTCCACTAAACGGGTCAGAATTGGCCAAAACTTTGAGTGTTGACGACGGATACGTAAACTCAACCTGGGGATCGTCAATCATGGAAATCGCTCTGGGTCCCCAAAACGGTGAGTAATAGTGCACGAAACAGACCAGAATCAGCCAAAATTGTGAGTGCTGATGACCGACACGTAAACGCACCCAGGGGTTCGTCAATCGTGGAAATCACTTCGGGAACCAAAAACTGAGTAATAGTCCAAGAAACGGGCCAAAATCGGCCCAGACAACGATTCTTGACGACCAACACGTAAGCACACCTTGGGGTTCGACAACCATGGAAATCGCTTTGGGACCCCAAAACAGTGAGTAATAGGCCATGAAACAGGCCAGAATTGGCCAAAACTGCGAGTGTTGATGACCGACACGTAAGCGCACCTCGGGGTTCAACAACTATGAAATCGCTTCGGTACACCAAAACGGCGAGTAATAGTCCACGAAACAGGTCAGAATTGGCCAAAACTTTGAGTGTTGACGACGGACACGTAAACGCACCCCGGGGATCATCAATCGTGGAAATTGCTCTGGGACCCCAAAACAGTGAGTAATAGTACACGAAACGGACCAGAATCGGCCAAAATAGTGAGTGCTGATGACCGACAGTTAAACGCACCCTGGGGTTCCTTAATCGTGGAAATCACTCCGAGACCTCAAAACAGTGAGTAATAGGCCATGAAACGGGGCAGAATCGACAAAAACTGTGAGTGTTGCTGACCGGCACATAAACGCACCCAGGGCTTAAGTTCGTTAATCGTGGAAATCACTCCGGGACCACAAGACAGTGAGTAATAGTCCACGAAACGGGCTAGAATCGGCCCAGACTGCGAGTCTTGACGACCAACACATAAGCACACCATGGGGTCCGACAACCATGGAAATCACTTCGGGACCCCAAAACAGTGAGTAATAGTCCATGAAAGAGCCCAGAATCGGCCAAAACTGCGAGTGTTGATGACCGACACGTAAGCGCACCTTGGGATTCAACAACTATGGAAATCACTTCGGGACACCAAAACGATGAGTAATAGTCCACTAAACGGGTCAGAATTGGCCAAAACTTTGAGTGTTGACGACGGATACGTAAACTCAACCTGGGGATCGTCAATCGTGGAAATCGCTCTGGGTCCCCAAAACGGTGAGTAATAGTGCACGAAACAGACCAGAATCGGCCTAAATTGTGAGTGCTGATGACCGACACGTAAACGCACCCAGGGGTTCGTCAATCGTGGAAATCACTTCGGGAACCCAAAACTGAGTAATAGTCCAAGAAACGGGCCAAAATCGGCCCAGACTGCGATTCTTGACTACCAACACGTAAGCACACCTTGGGGTTCGACAACCATGGAAATCGCTTTGGGGCCCCAAAACAGTGAGTAATAGGCCATGAAACAGGCCAGAATTGGCCAAAACTACGAGTGTTGATGACCGACACGTAAGCGCACCTCGGGGTTCAACAACTATGGAAATCGCTTTGGTACACCAAAACGGCGAGTAATAGTCCATGAAACGGGTCAGAATTGGCCAAAACTTTGAGTGTTGACGACGGACACGTAAACGCACCCCGGGGATCGTCAATCGTGGAAATCGCTTTGGGACCCAAAAACAGTGAGTAATAGTACATGAAACGGACCAGAATCGGCCAAAATAGTGAGTGATGATGACCGACACTTAAACGCACCCTGGGGTTCCTTAATCGTGGAAATCACTCCGAGACCTCAAAACAGTGAGTAATAGGCCATGAAACGGGGCAGAATCGACAAAAACTGTGAGTGTTGCTGACCGGCACATAAACACACCCCGGGCTTAAGTTCGTTAATCGTGGAAATCACTCCGGGACCACAAGACAGTGAGTAATAGTCCACGAAATGGGCTAGAATCGGCCCAGACTCCGAGTCTTGACGACCAACACATAAGCAGACCTTGGGGTCCCACAACCTTGGAAATCACTTTGGGACCACAAAACAGTGAGTAATAGTCCATGAACGAGCCCAGAATCGGCCAAAACTGCGAGTGTTGATGACCGACACGTAAGCGCACCTTGGGATTCAACAACTATGGAAATCACTTCGGGACACCAAAACGGTGAGTAATAGTCCACTAAACGGGTCAGAATTGGCCAAAACTTTGAGTGTTGACGACGGATACGTAAACTCAACCTGGGGATCGTCAATCATGGAAATCGCTCTGGGTCCCCAAAACGGTGAGTAATAGTGCACGAAACAGACCAGAATCAGCCAAAATTGTGAGTGCTGATGACCGACACGTAAACGCACCCAGGGGTTCGTCAATCGTGGAAATCACTTCGGGAACCAAAAACTGAGTAATAGTCCAAGAAACGGGCCAAAATCGGCCCAGACAACGATTCTTGACGACCAACACGTAAGCACACCTTGGGGTTCGACAACCATGGAAATCGCTTTGGGACCCCAAAACAGTGAGTAATAGGCCATCAAACAGGCCAGAATTGGCCAAAACTGCGAGTGTTGATGACCGACACGTAAGCGCACCTCGGGGTTCAACAACTATGAAATCGCTTCGGTACACCGAAACGGCGAGTAATAGTCCACGAAACAGGTCAGAATTGGCCAAAACTTTGAGTGTTGACGACGGACACGTAAACGCACCCCGGGGATCATCAATCGTGGAAATTGCTCTGGGACCCCAAAACAGTGAGTAATAGTACACGAAACGGACCAGAATCGGCCAAAATAGTGAGTGCTGATGACCGACAGTTAAACGCACCCTGGGGTTCCTTAATCGTGGAAATCACTCCGAGACCTCAAAACAGTGAGTAATAGGCCATGAAACGGGGCAGAATCGACAAAAACTGTGAGTGTTGCTGACCGGCACATAAACGCACCCCGGGCTTAAGTTCGTTAATCGTGGAAATCACTCCGGGACCACAAGACAGTGAGTAATAGTCCACGAAACGGGCTAGAATCGGCCCAGACTGCGAGTCTTGACGACCAACACATAAGCACACCATGGGGTCCGACAACCATGGAAATCACTTCGGGACCCCAAAACAGTGAGTAATAGTCCATGAAAGAGCCCAGAATCGGCCAAAACTGCGAGTGTTGATGACCGACACGTAAGCGCACCTTGGGATTCAACAACTATGGAAATCACTTCGGGACACCAAAACGATGAGTAATAGTCCACTAAACGGGTCAGAATTGGCCAAAACTTTGAGTGTTGACGACGGATACGTAAACTCAACCTGGGGATCGTCAATCGTGGAAATCGCTCTGGGTCCCCAAAACGGTGAGTAATAGTGCACGAAACAGACCAGAATCGGCCTAAATTGTGAGTGCTGATGACCGACACGTAAACGCACCCAGGGGTTCGTCAATCGTGGAAATCACTTCGGGAACCCAAAACTGAGTAATAGTCCAAGAAACGGGCCAAAATCGGCCCAGACTGCGATTCTTGACTACCAACACGTAAGCACACCTTGGGG
>NC_041389.1:4506771-4509773 GCF_002162155.2 Triticum dicoccoides
AGTGCTGATGACCGACACGTAAACGCACCCAGGGGTTCGTCAATCGTGGAAATCACTTCGGGAACCAAAAACTGAGTAATAGTCCAAGAAACGGGCCAAAATCGGCCCAGACAACGATTCTTGACGACCAACACGTAAGCACACCTTGGGGTTCGACAACCATGGAAATCGCTTTGGGACCCCAAAACAGTGAGTAATAGGCCATGAAACAGGCCAGAATTGGCCAAAACTGCGAGTGTTGATGACCGACACGTAAGCGCACCTCGGGGTTCAACAACTATGAAATCGCTTCGGTACACCAAAACGGCGAGTAATAGTCCACGAAACAGGTCAGAATTGGCCAAAACTTTGAGTGTTGACGACGGACACGTAAACGCACCCCGGGGATCATCAATCGTGGAAATTGCTCTGGGACCCCAAAACAGTGAGTAATAGTACACGAAACGGACCAGAATCGGCCAAAATAGTGAGTGCTGATGACCGACAGTTAAACGCACCCTGGGGTTCCTTAATCGTTGAAATCACTCCGAGACCTCAAAACAGTGAGTAATAGGCCATGAAACGGGGCAGAATCGACAAAAACAGTGAGTGTTGCTGACCGGCACATAAACGCACCCCGGGGTTCAGTTTGTTAATCGTGGAAATCACTCCGGGACCACAAGACAGTGAGGAATAGTCCACGAAACGTGCTAGAATTGGCCCAGACTGCGAGTCTTAACGACCAACACATAATCACACCATGGGGTCCGACAACCATGGAAATCACTTCGGGACCCCAAAACAGTGAGTAATAGTCCATGAAAGAGCCCAGAATCGGCCAAAACTGCGAGTGTTGATGACCGACACGTAAGCGCACCTTGGGATTCAACAACTATGGAAATCACTTCGGGACACCAAAGCGGTGAGTAATTGTCCACTAAACGGGTCAGAATTGGCCAAAACTTTGAGTGTTGACGACGGACACGTAAACTCAACCTGGGGATCTTCAATCGTGGAAATCGCTCTGGGTCCCCAAAACGGTGAGTAATAGTGCACGAAACAGACCAGAATCGGCCAAAATTGTGAGTGCTGATGACCGACACGTAAACGCACCCAGGGGTTCGTCAGTCGTGGAAATCACTTCGGGAACCCAAAACTGAGTAATAGTCCAAGAAACGGGCCAAAATCGGACCAGACTGCAATTCTTGACGACCAACACGTAAGCACACCTTGGGGTTCGACAACCATGGAAATCGCTTTGGGACCCCAAAACAGTGAGTAATAGGCCATGAAACAGGCCAGAATTGGCCAAAACTACGAGTGTTGATGACCGACAAGTAAGCGCACCTTAGGGTTCAACAACTATGGAAATTGCTTCGGTACACCAAAACGGCGAGTAATAGTCCACGAAACGGGTCAGAATTGGCCAAAACTTTGAGTGTTGACGACGGACACGTAAACGCACCCCGGGGATCGTCAATCGTGGAAATCGCTTTGGGACCCCAAAACAGTGAGTAATAGTACATGAAACGGACCAGAATCGGCCAAAATAGTGAGTGCTGATGACCGACACTTAAACGCACCGTGGGGTTCCTTAATCGTGGAAATCACTCCGAGACCTCAAAACAGTGAGTAATAGGCCATGAAACGGGGCAGAATCGACAAAAACTGTGAGTGTTGCTGACCGGCACATAAACGCACCCCGGGCTTAAGTTCGTTAATCGTGGAAATCACTCCGGGACCACAAGACAGTGAGTAATAGTCCACGAAATGGGCTAGAATCGGCCCAGACTCCGAGTCTTGACGACCAACACATAAGCAGACCTTGGGGTCCCACAACCTTGGAAATCACTTTGGGACCACAAAACAGTGAGTAATAGTGCATGAACGAGCCCAGAATCGGCCAAAACTGCGAGTGTTGATGACCGACACGTAAGCGCACCTTGGGATTCAACAACTATGGAAATAACTTCGGGACACCAAAACGGTGAGTAATAGTCCACTAAACGGGTCAGAATTGGCCAAAACTTTGAGTGTTGACGACGGATACGTAAACTCAACCTGGGGATCGTCAATCGTGGAAATCGCTCTGGGTCCCCAAAACGGTGAGTAATAGTGCACGAAACAGACCAGAATCAGCCAAAATTGTGAGTGCTGATGACCGACACGTAAACGCACCCAGGGGTTCGTCAATCGTGGAAATCACTTCGGGAACCAAAAACTGAGTAATAGTCCAAGAAACGGGCCAAAATCGGACCAGACTGCAATTCTTGACGACCAACACGTAAGCACACCTTGGGGTTCGACAACCATGGAAATCGCTTTGGGACCCCAAAACAGTGAGTAATAGGCCATGAAACAGGCCAGAATTGGCCAAAACTACGAGTGTTGATGACCGACAAGTAAGCGCACCTTAGGGTTCAACAACTATGGAAATTGCTTCGGTACACCAAAACGGCGAGTAATAGTCCATGAAACGGGTCAGAATTGGCCAAAACTTTGAGTGTTGACGACGGACACGTAAACGCACCCCGGGGATCGTCAATCGTGGAAATCGCTTTGGGACCCCAAAACAGTGAGTAATAGTACATGAAACGGACCAGAATCGGCCAAAATAGTGAGTGCTGATGACCGACACTTAAACGCACCGTGGGGTTCCTTAATCGTGGAAATCACTCCGAGACCTCAAAACAGTGAGTAATAGGCCATGAAACGGGGCAGAATCGACAAAAACTGTGAGTGTTGCTGACCGGCACATAAACGCACCCCGGGCTTAAGTTCGTTAATCGTGGAAATCACTCCGGGACCACAAGACAGTGAGTAATAGTCCACGAAATGGGCTAGAATCGGCCCAGACTCCGAGTCTTGACGACCAACACATAAGCAGACCTTGGGGTCCCACAACCTTGGAAATCACTTTGGGACCACAAAACAGTGAGTAATAGTGCATGAACGAGCCCAGAATCGGCCAAAACTGCGAGTGTTGATGACCGACACGTAAGCGCACCTTGGGATTCAACAAC
>NC_041389.1:4509783-4588982 GCF_002162155.2 Triticum dicoccoides
ACTTCGGGACACCAAAACGGTGAGTAATAGTCCACTAAACGGGTCAGAATTGGCCAAAACTTTGAGTGTTGACGACGGATACGTAAACTCAACCTGGGGATCGTCAATCGTGGAAATCGCTCTGGGTCCCCAAAACGGTGAGTAATAGTGCACGAAACAGACCAGAATCAGCCAAAATTGTGAGTGCTGATGACCGACACGTAAACGCACCCAGGGGTTCGTCAATCGTGGAAATCACTTCGGGAACCAAAAACTGAGTAATAGTCCAAGAAACGGGCCAAAATCGGCCCAGACAACGATTCTTGACGACCAACACGTAAGCACACCTTGGGGTTCGACAACCATGGAAATCGCTTTGGGACCCCAAAACAGTGAGTAATAGGCCATGAAACAGGCCAGAATTGGCCAAAACTACGAGTGTTGATGACCGACAAGTAAGCGCACGTCGGGGTTCAACAACTATGAAAAATTCTTCGGTACACCAAAACGGCGAGTAATAGTCCATGAAACGGGTCAGAATTGGCCAAAACTTTGAGTGTTGACGACGGACACGTAAACGCACCCCGGGGATCGTCAATCGTGGAAATCGCTTTGGGACCCCAAAACAGTGAGTAATAGTACACGAAACGGACCAGAATCGGCCAAAATAGTGAGTGCTGATGACCGACACTTAAACGCACCGTGGGGTTCCTTAATCGTGGAAATCACTCCGAGACCTCAAAACAGTGAGTAATAGGCCATGAAACGGGGCAGAATCGACAAAAACAGTGAGTGTTGCTGACCGGCACATAAACGCACCCCGGGGTTAAGTTTGTTAATCGTGGAAATCACTCCGGGACCACAAGACAGTGAGTAATAGTCCACGAAACGGGCTAGAATTGGCCCAGACTGCGAGTCTTAACGACCAACACATAAGCACACCATGGGGTCCGACAACCATGGAAATCACTTCGGGACCCCAAAACAGTGAGTAATAGTCCATGGAAGAGCCCAGAATCGGCCAAAACTACGAGTGTTGATGACCGACACGTAAGCGCACCTTGGGATTCAACAACTATGGAAATCACTTTGGGACACCAAAGCGGTGAGTAATTGTCCACTAAACGGGTCAGAATTGGCCAAAACTTTGAGTGTTGACGACGGACACGTAAACTCAACCTGGGGATCTTCAATCGTGGAAATCGCTCTGGGTCCCCAAAACGGTGAGTAATAGTGCACGAAACAGACCAGAATCGGCCAAAATTGTGAGTGCTGATGACCGACACGTAAACGCACCCAGGGGTTCGTCAATCGTGGAAATCACTTCGGGAACCCAAAACTGAGTAATAGTCCAAGAAACGGGCCAAAATCGGACCAGACTGCAATTCTTGACGACCAACACGTAAGCACACCTTGGGGTTCGACAACCATGGAAATCGCTTTGGGACCCCAAAACAGTGAGTAATAGGCCATGAAACAGGCCAGAATTGGCCAAAACTACGAGTGTTGATGACCGACAAGTAAGCGCACCTCAGGGTTCAACAACTATGGAAATTGCTTCGGTACACCAAAACGGCGAGTAATAGTCCATGAAACGGGTCAGAATTGGCCAAAACTTTGAGTGTTGACGACGGATACGTAAACTCAACCTGGGGATCGTCAATCGTGGAAATCGCTTTGGGACCCCAAAACAGTGAGTAATAGTACACGAAACGGACCAGAATCGGCCAAAATAGTGAGTGCTGATGACCGACACTTAAACGCACCGTGGGGTTCCTTAATCGTGGAAATCACTCCGAGACCTCAAAACAGTGAGTAATAGGCCATGAAACGGGGCAGAATCGACAAAAACTGTGAGTGTTGCTGACCGGCACATAAACGCACCCCGGGCTTAAGTTCGTTAATCGTGGAAATCACTCCGGGACCACAAGACAGTGAGTAATAGTCCATGAAATGGGCTAGAATCGGCCCAGACTCCGAGTCTTGACGACCAACACATAAGCAGACCTTGGGGTCCCACAACCTTGGAAATCACTTTGGGACCACAAAACAGTGAGTAATAGTCCATGAACGAGCCCAGAATCGGCCAAAACTGCGAGTGTTGATGACCGACACGTAAGCGCACCTTGGGATTCAACAACTATGGAAATCACTTCGGGACACCAAAGCGGTGAGTAAATGTCCACTAAACGGGTCAGAATTGGCCAAAACTTTGAGTGTTGACGACGGACACGTAAACTCAACCTGGGGATCTTCAATCGTGGAAATCGCTCTGGGTCCCCAAAACGGTGAGTAATAGTGCACGAAACAGACCAGAATCGGCCAAAATTGTGAGTGCTGATGACCGACACGTAAACGCACCCAGGGGTTCGTCAATCGTGGAAATCACTTCGGGAACCCAAAACTGAGTAATAGTCCAAGAAACGGGCCAAAATCGGACCAGACTGCAATTCTTGACGACCAACACGTAAGCACACCTTGGGGTTCGACAACCATGGAAATCGCTTTGGGACCCCAAAACAGTGAGTAATAGGCCATGAAACAGGCCAGAATTGGCCAAAACTACGAGTGTTGATGACCGACAAGTAAGCGCACCTCAGGGTTCAACAACTATGGAAATTGCTTCGGTACACCAAAACGGCGAGTAATAGTCCATGAAACGGGTCAGAATTGGCCAAAACTTTGAGTGTTGACGACGGATACGTAAACTCAACCTGGGGATCGTCAATCGTGGAAATCGCTCTGGGTCCCCAAAACGGTGAGTAATAGTGCACGAAACAGACCAGAATCAGCCAAAATTGTGAGTGCTGATGACCGACACGTAAACGCACCCAGGGGTTCGTCAATCGTGGAAATCACTTCGGGAACCAAAAACTGAGTAATAGTCCAAGAAACGGGCCAAAATCGGCCCAGACAACGATTCTTGACGACCAACACGTAAGCACACCTTGGGGTTCGACAACCATGGAAATCGCTTTGGGACCCCAAAACAGTGAGTAATAGGCCATGAAACAGGCCAGAATTGGCCAAAACTGCGAGTGTTGATGACCGACACGTAAGCGCACCTCGGGGTTCAACAACTATGGAAATCGCTTCGGTACACCAAAATGGCGAGTAATAGTCCACGAAACGGGTCAGAATTGGCCAAAACTTTGAGTGTTGACGACGGACACGTAAACGCACCCCGGGGATCGTCAATCGTGGAAATTGCTCTGGGACCCCAAAACAGTGAGTAATAGTACACGAAGCGGACCAGAATCGGCCAAAATAGTGAGTGCTGAAGACTGACACTTAAACGCACCCTGGGGTTCCTTAATCGTTGAAATCACTCCGAGACCTCAAAACAGTGAGTAATAGGCCATGAACCGGGGCAGAATCGACAAAAACAGTGAGTGTTGCTGACCGGCACATAAACGCACCCCGGGGTTAAGTTTGTTAATCGTGGAAATCACTCCAGGACCACAAGACAGTGAGTAATAGTCCACGAAACGGGCTAGAATTGGCCCAGACTGCGAGTCTTAACGACCAACACATAAGCACACCATGGGGTCCGACAACCATGGAAATCACTTCGGGACCCCAAAACAGTGAGTAATAGTCCATGAAAGAGCCCAGAATCGGCCAAAACTGCGAGTGTTGATGACCGACATGTAAGCGCACCTTGGGATTCAACAACTATGGAAATCACTTCGGGACACCAAAAGGTGAGTAATTGTCCACTAAACGGGTCAGAATTGGCCAAAGCTTTGAGTGTTGACGACGGACACGTAAACTCAACCTGGGGATCTTCAATCGTGGAAATCGCTCTGGGTCCCCAAAATGGTGAGTAATAGTGCACGAAACAGACCAGAATCGGCCAAAATTGTGAGTGCTGATGACCGACACGTAAACGCACCCAGGGGTTCGTCAATCGTGGAAATCACTTCGGGAACCCAAAACTGAGTAATAGTCCAAGAAACGGGCCAAAATCGGACCAGACTGCAATTCTTGACGACCAACACGTAAGCACACCTTGGGGTTCGACAACCATGGAAATCGCTTTGGGACCCCAAAACAGTGAGTAATAGGCCATGAAACAGGCCAGAATTGGCCAAAACTACGAGTGTTGATGACCGACAAGTAAGCGCACGTCGGGGTTCAACAACTATGAAAATTGCTTCGGTACACCAAAACGGCGAGTAATAGTCCATGAAACGGGTCAGAATTGGCCAAAACTTTAAGTGTTGACGACGGACACGTAAACGCACCCCGGGGATCGTCAATCGTGGAAATCGCTTTGGGACCCCAAAACAGTGAGTAATAGTACACGAAACGGACCAGAATCGGCCAAAATAGTGAGTGCTGATGACCGACACTTAAACGCACCCTGGGGTTCCTTAATCGTGGAAATCACTCCGAGACCTCAAAACAGTGAGTAATAGGCCATGAAACGGGGCAGAATCGACAAAATCTGTGAGTGTTGCTGACCAGCACATAAACGCACCCCGGGGTTAAGTTCGTTAATCGTGGAAATCACTCCGGGACCACAAGACAGTGAGTAATAGTCCACGAAACGGGCTAGAATCGGCCTAGACTGCGAGTCTTGACGACCAACACTGAAGCACACCATGGGGTCCGACAACCATGGAAATCACTTCGGGACCCCAAAACAGTGAGTAATAGTACATGGAAGAGCCCAGAATCGGCCAAAACTGCGAGTGTTGATGACCGACACGTAAGCGCACCTTGGGATTCAACAACTATTGAAATCACTTCGGGACACCAAAACGGTGAGTAATAGTCCACTAAACGGGTCAGAATTGGCCAAAACTTTGAGCGTTGATGAGGGACACGTAAACTCAAACTTAGGATCGTCAATCGTGGAAATCGCTCTGGGTCCCCAAAACGGTGAGTAATAGTGCACGAAACAGACCAGAATCGGCCAAAATTGTGAGTGCTGATGACCGACACGTAAACGCACCCAAGGGTTCGTCAATCGTGGAAATCACTTCGGGAACCCAAAACTGAGTAATAGTCCAAGAAACGGGCCAAAATCGGCCCAGACAGCGATTCTTGACGACCAACACGTAAGCACACCTTGGGGTTCGACAACCATGGAAATTGCTTTGGGACCCCAAAACAGTGAGTAATAGGCAATGAAACAGGCCAGAATTGGCCAAAACTGCGAGAGTTGATGACCAACACGTAAGCGCACCTCGGGGTTCAACAACTATGGAAATTGCTTCGGTACACCAAAACGGCGAGTAATAGTCCATGAAACGGGTCAGAATTGGCCAAAACTTTGAGTGTTGACGACGGACACGTAAACGCACCCCGGGGATCATCAATCGTGGAAATTGCTCTGGGACCCCAAAACAGTGAGTAATAGTACACGAAACGGACCAGAATCGGCCAAAATAGTGAGTGCTGATGACCGACACTTAAACGCAACCTGGGGTTCCTTAATCGTGGAAATCACTCCGAGACCTCAAAACAGTGAGTAATAGGCCATGAAACGGGGCAGAATCGACAAAAACTGTGAGTGTTGTTGACCGGTACATAAACGCACCCCGGGCTTAAGTTCGTTAATCGTGGAAATCACTCCGGGACCATAAGACAGTGAGTAATAGTCCACGAAACGGGCTAGAATCGGCCCAGACTGCGAGTCTTGACGACCAACACATAAGCACACCATGGGGTCCGACAACCATGGAAATCACTTCGGGACCCCAAAACAGTGAGTAATAGTCCATGAAAGAGCCCAAAATCGGCCAAAACTACGAGTGTTGATGACCGACACGTAAGCGCACCTTGGGATTCAACAACTATGGAAATCACTTCGCGACACCAAAACGGTGAGTAATAGTCCACTAAACGGGTCAGAATTGGCCAAAACTTTGAGTGTTGACGACGGATACGTAAACTCAACCTGGGGATCGTCAATCGTGGAAATCGCTCTGGGTCCCCAAAACGGTGAGTAATAGTGCACGAAACAGACCAGAATCAGCCAAAATTGTGAGTGCTGATGACCGACACGTAAACGCACCCAGGGGTTCGTCAATCGTGGAAATCACTTCGGGAACCCAAAACTGAGTAATAGTCCAAGAAACGGGCCAAAATCGGCCCAGACTGCGATTCTTGACGACCAACACGTAAGCACACCTTGGGGTTCGACAACCATGGAAATCGCTTTGGGACCCCAAAACAGTGAGTAATAGGCCATGAAACAGGCCAGAATTGGCCAAAACTACGAGTGTTGATGACCGACACGTAAGCGCACCTCGGGGTTCAACAACTATGGAAATCGCTTCGGTACACCAAAACGGCGAGTAATAGTCCATGAAACGGGTCAGAATTGGCCAAAACTTTGAGTGTTGACGACGGACACGTAAACGCACCCCGGGGATCGTCAATCGTGGAAATTGCTTTGGGACCCAAAAACAGTGAGTAATAGTACACGAAACGGACCAGAATCGGCCAAAATAGTGAGTGCTGATGACCGACACTTAAACGCACCCTGGGGTTCCTTAATCGTTGAAATCACTCCGAGACCTGAAAACAGTGAGTAATAGGCCATGAAACGGGGCAGAATCGACAAAAACTGTGAGTGTTGCTGACCGGCACATAAACGCACCCCGGGGTTAAGTTCGTTAATCGTGGAAATCACTCCGGGACCACAAGACAGTGAGTAATAGTCCACGAAATGGGCTAGAATCGGCCCAGACTCCGAGTCTTGACGACCAACACATAAGCAGACCTTGGGGTCCCACAACCTTGGAAATCACTTTGGGACCACAAAACAGTGAGTAATAGTCCATGAACGAGCCCAGAATCGGCCAAAACTGCGAGTGTTGATGACCGACACGTAAGCGCACCTTGGGATTCAACAACTATGGAAATCACTTCGGGACACCAAAACGGTGAGTAATAGTCCACTAAACGGGTCAGAATTGGCAAAAACTTTTAGTGTTGACGACGGACACGTAAACTCAACCTGGGGATCGTCAATCATGGAAATCGCTCTGGGTCCCCAAAACGGTGAGTAATAGTGCACGAAACAGACCAGAATCGGCCAAAATTGTGAGTGCTGATGACCGACACGTAAATGCACCCAGGGGTTCGTCAATCGTGGAAATCACTTCGGGAACCCAAAACTGAGTAATAGTCCAAGAAACGGGCCAAAATCGGTCCAGACGACGATTCTTGACGACCAACACGTAAGCACACCTTGGGGTTCGACAACCATGGAAATCGCTTTGGGACCCCAAAACAGTGAGTAATAGGCCATGAAACAGGCCAGAATTGGCCAAAACTGCGAGTGTTGATGACCGACACGTAAGCGCACCTCGGGGTTCAACAACTATAGAAATCACTTCGGTACACCAAAACGGCGAGTAATAGTCCACGAAACGGGTCAGAATTGGCCAAAACTTTGAGTGTTGACGACGGACACGTAAACGCACCCCGGGGATCGTCAATCGTGGAAATCGCTCTGGAACCCCAAAACAGTGAGTAATAGTACACGAAGCGGACCAGAATCGGCCAAAATAGTGAGTGCTGATGACCGACACTTAAACGCACCCTGGGGTTCCTTAATCGTTGAAATCACTCCGAGACCTCAAAACAGTGAGTAATAGGCCATGAAACGGGGCAGAATCGACAAAAACAGTGAGTGTTGCTGACCGGCACATAAACGCACCCCGGGGTTAAGTTTGTTAATCGTGAAAATCACTCCGGGACCACAAGACAGTGAGGAATAGTCCACGAAACGTGCTAGAATTGGCCCAGACTGCGAGTCTTAACGACCAACACATAATCACACCATGGGGTCCGACAACCATGGAAATCACTTCGGGACCCCAAAACAGTGAGTAATAGTCCATGAAAGAGCCCAGAATCGGCCAAAACTGCGAGTGTTGATGACCGACACGTAAGCGCACCTTGGGATTCAACAACTATGGAAATCACTTCGGGACACCAAAACGGTGAGTAATAGTCCACTAAACGTGTCAAAATTGGCCAAAACTTTGAGTGTTGACGACGGACACGTAAACTCAACCTGGGGATCTTCAATCGTGGAAATCGCTCTGGGTCCCCAAAACGGTGAGTAATAGTGCACGAAACAGACCAGAATCGGCCAAAATTGTGAGTGCTGATGACCGACACGTAAACGCACCCAGGGGTTCGTCAATCGTGGAAATCACTTCGGGAACCCAAAACTAAGTAATAGTCCAAGAAACGGGCCAAAATCGGACCAGACTGCAATTCTTGACGACCAACACGTAAGCACACCTTGGGGTTCGACAACCATGGAAATCGCTTTGGGACCCCAAAACAGTGAGTAATAGGCCATGAAACAGGCCAGAATTGGCCAAAACTACGAGTGTGGATGACCGACAAGTAAGCGCACCTCGGGGTTCAACAACTATTGAAATTGCTTTGGTACACCAAAACGGCGAGTAATAGTCCATGAAACGGGTCAGAATTGGCCAAAACTTTGAGTGTTGACGACGGACACGTAAACGCACCCCGGGGATCGTCAATCGTGGAAATCGCTTTGGGACCCCAAAACAGTGAGTAATAGTACACGAAACGGACCAGAATCGGCCAAAATAGTGAGTGCTGATGACCGACACTTAAACGCACCCTGGGTTCCTTAATCGTGGAAATCACTCCGAGACCTCAAAACAGTGAGTAATAGGCCATGAAACGGGGCAGAATCGACAAAATCTGTGAGTGTTGCTGACCGGCACATAAACGCACACCGGGGTTAAGTTCGTTAATCGTGGAAATCACTCCGGGACCACAAGACAGTGAGTAATAGTCCATGAAACGGGCTAGAATCGGCCCAGACTGCGAGTCTTGACGACCAACACATAAGTACACCATGGGGTCCGACAACCATGAAAATCACTTCGGGACCCCAAACCAGTGAGTAATAGTCCATGAAAGAGCCCAGAATCGGCCAAAACTGCGAGTGTTGATGACCGACACGTAAGCGCACCTTGGGATTCAACAACTATGGAAATCACTTCGGGACACCAAAACGGTGAGTAATAGTCCACTAAACGGGTCAGAATTGGCCAAAACTTTGAGTGTTGACGACGGACACGTAAACTCAACCTGGGGATCGTCAATCATGGAAATCGCTCTGGGTCCCCAAAACGGTGAGTAATAGTGCACGAAACAGACCAGAATCGGCCAAAATTGTGAGTGCTGATGACCGACACGTAAACGCACCTAGGGGTTCGTCAATCGTGGAAATCACTTCGGGAACCCAAAACTGAGTAATAGTCCAAGAAACGGGCCAAAATCGGCCGAGACAGCGATTCTTGACGACCAACACGTAAGCACACCTTGGGGTTCGACAACCATGGAAATCGCTTTGGGACCCCAAAACAGTGAGTAATAGGCCATGAAACTGGCCAGAATTGGCCAAAACTGCGAGTGTTGATGACCGACACGTAAGCGCACCTCGGGGTTCAAGAACTATGGAAATCGCTTCCGTACACCAAAACGGCGAGTAATAGTCCACGAAACGGGTCAGAATTGGCCAAAACTTGGAGTGTTGACGACGGACACGTAAATGCAGCCCGGGGATCGTCAATCGTGGAAATCGTTCTGGGACCCCAAAACAGTGAGTAATAGTACACGAAGCGGACCAGAATCGGCCAAAATAGTGAGTGCTGATGACTGACACTTAAACGCACCGTGGGGTTAGTTAATCGTGGAAATCACTCCGAGACCTCAAAATAGTGTGTAATAGGCCAATAAACGGGGCAGAATCGACAAAAACTGTGACTGTTGCTGACCGGCACATAAATGCACCCCGGGGTTAAGTTCGTTAATCGTGGAAATCACTCCGGGACCACAAGACAGTGAGTACTAGTCCACGAAACAGGCTAGAATCGGCCCAGACTGCGAGTCTTGACGACCAACACATAAGCACACCTTGGGGTCCGACAACCATGGAAATCACTTCGGGACCCCAAAACAGTGAGTAATAGTCCATGAAAGAGCCCAGAATCGGCCAAAACTGCGAGTATTGATGACCGACACGTAAGCGCACCCTGGGATTCAACAACTATGGAAATCACTTCGGGACACCAAAACGGTGAGTAATAGTCCACTAAACGGGTCAGAATTGGCCAAAACTTTGAGTGTTGACGACGGACACGTAAACTCAACCTGGGGATCGTCAATCGTGGAAATCGCTCTGTGTCCCCAAAACGGTGAGTAATAGTGCATGAAACAGACCAGAATCGGCCAAAATTGTGAGTGCTGATGACCGACACGTAAACGCACCCAGGGGTTCGTCAATCGTGGAAATCACTTCGGGAACCCAAAACTGAGTAATAGTCCAAGAAACGGGCCAAAATCGGCCCAGACTGCGATTCTTGACGACCAACACGTAAGCACACCTTGGGGTTCGACAACCATGGAAATCGCGTTGGGACCCCAAAACGGTGAGTAATAGTCCATGAAAGAGCCCAGAAACGGACAAACCTAGGACTATTGATGAACAATACATAAACGCACCCCGGGGTTCGTCAACCATGGAAATCTCTCAGGGACCCGAAATCAGTGAGTAATAGTCCATTAAACGGCCAGAATTGCCCAAAACTTACAGTGTTGATGACCAACACATAGACGCACCCCGGGGTTCGTCAATCGTGGGAATCACTCCGGGACCCCAAAATAGGGAGTAATAGTCCACGAAACAGGCCAGAATCGGCCAAAACCGTGAATGTTGATGACCGACATGTAAGAGCACCTTGGGGTTGAACAACCATGGTAATCGCTTTGGGACCCCAAAACAGTGAGTAATAGGCAATGAAACAGGCCAGAATTGGCCAAAACTGCGAGAGTTGATGACCAACACGTAAGCGCACCTCGGGGTTCAACAACTATGGAAATTGCTTCGGTACACCAAAACGGCGAGTAATAGTCCATGAAACGGGTCAGAATTGGCCAAAACTTTGAGTGTTGACGACGGACACGTAAACGCACCCCGGGGATCATCAATTGTGGAAATTGCTCTGGGACCCCAAAACAGTGAGTAATAGTACACGAAACGGACCAGAATCGGCCAAAATAGTGAGTGCTGATGACCGACACTTAAACGCAACCTGGGGTTCCTTAATCGTGGAAATCACTCCGAGACCTCAAAACAGTGAGTAATAGGCCATGAAACGGGGCAGAATCGACAAAAACTGTGAGTGTTGCTGACCGGCACATAAACGCACCCCGGGCTTAAGTTCGTTAATCGTGGAAATCACTCCGGGACCACAAGACAGTGAGTAATAGTCCACGAAACGGGCTAGAATCGGCCCAGACTGCGAGTCTTGACGACCAACACATAAGCACACCATGGGGTCCGACAACCATGGAAATCACTTCGGGACCCCAAAACAGTGAGTAATAGTCCATGAAAGAGCCCAAAATCGGCCAAAACTGGGAGTGTTGATGACCGACACGTAAGCGCACCTTGGGATTCAACAACTATGGAAATCACTTCGGGACACCAAAACGGTGAGTAATAGTCCACTAAACGGGTCAGAATTGGCCAAAACTTTGAGTGTTGACGACGGATACGTAAACTCAACCTGGGGATCGTCAATCGTGGAAATCGCTCTGGGTCCCCAAAACGGTGAGTAATAGTGCACGAAACAGACCAGAATCAGCCAAAATTGTGAGTGCTGATGACCGACACGTAAACGCACCCAGGGGTTCGTCAATCGTGGAAATCACTTCGGGAACCCAAAACTGAGTAATAGTCCAAGAAACGGGCCAAAATCGGCCCAGACTGCGATTCTTGACGACCAACACGTAAGCACACCTTGGGGTTCGACAACCATGGAAATCGCTTTGGGACCCCAAAACAGTGAGTAATAGGCCATGAAACAGGCCAGAATTGGCCAAAACTACGAGTGTTGATGACCGACACGTAAGCGCACCTCGGGGTTCAACAACTATGGAAATCGCTTCGGTACACCAAAACGGCGAGTAATAGTCCATGAAACGGGTCAGAATTGGCCAAAACTTTGAGTGTTGACGACGGACACGTAAACGCACCCCGGGGCTCGTCAATCGTGGAAATTGCTTTGGGACCCAAAAACAGTGAGTAATAGTACACGAAACGGACCAGAATCGGCCAAAATAGTGAGTGCTGATGACCGACACTTAAACGCACCCTGGGGTTCCTTAATCGTTGAAATCACTCCGAGACCTGAAAACAGTGAGTAATAGGCCATGAAACGGGGCAGAATCGACAAAAACTGTGAGTGTTGCTGACCGGCACATAAACGCACCCCGGGGTTAAGTTCGTTAATCGTGGAAATCACTCCGGGACCACAAGACAGTGAGTAATAGTCCACGAAATGGGCTAGAATCGGCCCAGACTCCGAGTCTTGACGACCAACACATAAGCAGACCTTGGGGTCCCACAACCTTGGAAATCACTTTGGGACCACAAAACAGTGAGTAATAGTCCATGAACGAGCCCAGAATCGGCCAAAACTGCGAGTGTTGATGACCGACACGTAAGCGCACCTTGGGATTCAACAACTATGGAAATCACTTCGGGACACCAAAACGGTGAGTAATAGTCCACTAAACGGGTCAGAATTGGCAAAAACTTTTAGTGTTGACGACGGACACGTAAACTCAACCTGGGGATCGTCAATCATGGAAATCGCTCTGGGTCCCCAAAACGGTGAGTAATAGTGCACGAAACAGACCAGAATCGGCCAAAATTGTGAGTGTTGATGACCGACACGTAAATGCACCCAGGGGTTCGTCAATCGTGGAAATCACTTCGGGAACCCAAAACTGAGTAATAGTCCAAGAAACGGGCCAAAATCGGTCCAGACGACGATTCTTGACGACCAACACGTAAGCACACCTTGGGGTTCGACAACCATGGAAATCGCTTTGGGACCCCAAAACAGTGAGTAATAGGCCATGAAACAGGCCAGAATTGGCCAAAACTGCGAGTGTTGATGACCGACACGTAAGCTCACCTCGGGGTTCAACAACTATAGAAATCACTTCGGTACACCAAAACGGCGAGTAATAGTCCACGAAACGGGTCAGAATTGGCCAAAACTTTGAGTGTTGACGACGGACACGTAAACGCACCCCGGGGATCGTCAATCGTGGAAATCGCTCTGGAACCCCAAAACAGTGAGTAATAGTACACGAAGCGGACCAGAATCGGCCAAAATAGTGAGTGCTGATGACCGACACTTAAACGCACCCTGGGGTTCCTTAATCGTTGAAATCACTCCGAGACCTCAAAATAGTGAGTAATAGGCCATGAAACGGGGCAGAATCGACAAAAACAGTGAGTGTTGCTGACCGGCACATAAACGCACCCCGGGGTTAAGTTTGTTAATCGTGAAAATCACTCCGGGACCACAAGACAGTGAGGAATAGTCCACGAAACGTGCTAGAATTGGCCCAGACTGCGAGTCTTAACGACCAACACATAATCACACCATGGGGTCCGACAACCATGGAAATCACTTCGGGACCCCAAAACAGTGAGTAATAGTCCATGAAAGAGCCCAGAATCGGCCAAAACTGCGAGTGTTGATGACCGACACGTAAGCGCACCTTGGGATTCAACAACTATGGAAATCACTTCGGGACACCAAAACGGTGAGTAATAGTCCACTAAACGGGTCAAAATTGGCCAAAACTTTGAGTGTTGACGACGGACACGTAAACTCAACCTGGGGATCTTCAATCGTGGAAATCGCTCTGGGTCCCCAAAACGGTGAGTAATAGTGCACGAAACAGACCAGAATCGGCCAAAATTGTGAGTGCTGATGACCGACACGTAAACGCACCCAGGGGTTCGTCAATCGTGGAAATCACTTCGGGAACCCAAAACTGAGTAATAGTCCAAGAAACGGGCCAAAATCGGACCAGACTGCAATTCTTGACGACCAACACGTAAGCACACCTTGGGGTTCGACAACCATGGAAATCGCTTTGGGACCCCAAAACAGTGAGTAATAGGCCATGAAACAGGCCAGAATTGGCCAAAACTACGAGTGTGGATGACCGACAAGTAAGCGCACCTCGGGGTTCAACAACTATTGAAATTGCTTTGGTACACCAAAACGGCGAGTAATAGTCCATGAAACGGGTCAGAATTGGCCAAAACTTTGAGTGTTGACGACGGACACGTAAACGCACCCCGGGGATCGTCAATCGTGGAAATCGCTTTGGGACCCCAAAACAGTGAGTAATAGTACACGAAACGGACCAGAATCGGCCAAAATAGTGAGTGCTGATGACCGACACTTAAACGCACCCTGGGGTTCCTTAATCGTGGAAATCACTCCGAGACCTCAAAACAGTGAGTAATAGGCCATGAAACGGGGCAGAATAGACAAAATCTGTGAGTGTTGCTGACCGGCACATAAACGCACCCCGGGGTTAAGTTCGTTAATCGTGGAAATCACTCCGTGACCACAAGACAGTGAGTAATAGTCCATGAAACGGGCTAGAATCGGCCCAGACTGCGAGTCTTGACGACCAACACATAAGTACACCATGGGGTCCGACAACCATGAAAATCACTTCGGGACCCCAAAACAGTGAGTAATAGTCCATGAAAGAGCCCAGAATCGGCCAAAACTGCGAGTGTTGATGACCGACACGTAAGCGCACCTTGGGATTCAACAACTATGGAAATCACTTCGGGACACCAAAACGGTGAGTAATAGTCCACTAAACGGGTCAGAATTGGCCAAAACTTTGAGTGTTGACGACGGACACGTAAACTCAACCTGGGGATCGTCAATCATGGAAATCGCTCTGGGTCCCCAAAACGGTGAGTAATAGTGCACGAAACAGACCAGAATCGGCCAAAATTGTGAGTGCTGATGACCGACACGTAAACGCACCTAGGGGTTCGTCAATCGTGGAAATCACTTCGGGAACCCAAAACTGAGTAATAGTCCAAGAAACGGGCCAAAATCGGCCGAGACAGCGATTCTTGATGACCAACACGTAAGCACACCTTGGGGTTCGACAACCATGGAAATCGCTTTGGGACCCCAAAACAGTGAGTAATAGGCCATGAAACTGGCCAGAATTGGCCAAAACTGCGAGTGTTGATGACCGACACGTAAGCGCACCTCGGGGTTCAAGAACTATGGAAATCGCTTCCGTACACCAAAACGGCGAGTAATAGTCCACGAAACGGGTCAGAATTGGCCAAAACTTGGAGTGTTGACGACGGACACGTAAATGCAGCCCGGGGATCGTCAATCGTGGAAATCGTTCTGGGACCCCAAAACAGTGAGTAATAGTACACGAAGCGGACCAGAATCGGCCAAAATAGTGAGTGCTGATGACTGACACTTAAACGCACCGTGGGGTTAGTTAATCGTGGAAATCACTCCGAGACCTCAAAACAGTGTGTAATAGGCCAATAAACGGGGCAGAATCGACAAAAACTGTGACTGTTGCTGACCGGCACATAAACGCACCCCGGGGTTAAGTTCGTTAATCGTGGAAATCACTCCGGGACCACAAGACAGTGAGTACTAGTCCACGAAACAGGCTAGAATCGGCCCAGACTGCGAGTCTTGACGACCAACACATAAGCACACCTTGGGGTCCGACAACCATGGAAATCACTTCGGGACCCCAAAACAGTGAGTAATAGTCCATGAAAGAGCCCAGAATCGGCCAAAACTGCGAGTATTGATGACCGACACGTAAGCGCACCCTGGGATTCAACAACTATGGAAATCACTTCGGGACACCAAAACGGTGAGTAATAGTCCACTAAACGGGTCAGAATTGGCCAAAACTTTGAGTGTTGACGACGGACACGTAAACTCAACCTGGGGATCGTCAATCGTGGAAATCGCTCTGTGTCCCCAAAACGGTGAGTAATAGTGCATGAAACAGACCAGAATCGGCCAAAATTGTGAGTGCTGATGACCGACACGTAAACGCACCCAGGGGTTCGTCAATCGTGGAAATCACTTCGGGAACCCAAAACTGAGTAATAGTCCAAGAAACGGGCCAAAATCGGCCCAGACTGCGATTCTTGACGACCAACACGTAAGCACACCTTGGGGTTCGACAACCATGGAAATCGCGTTGGGACCCCAAAACGGTGAGTAATAGTCCATGAAAGAGCCCAGAAACGGACAAACCTAGGACTATTGATGAACAATACATAAACGCACCCCGGGGTTCGTCAACCATGGAAATCTCTCAGGGACCCGAAATCAGTGAGTAATAGTCCATTAAACGGCCAGAATTGCCCAAAACTTACAGTGTTGATGACCAACACATAGACGCACCCCGGGGTTCGTCAATCGTGGGAATCACTCCGGGACCCCAAAATAGGGAGTAATAGTCCACGAAATAGGCCAGAATCGGCCAAAACCGTGAATGTTGATGACCGACATGTAAGAGCACCTTGGGGTTGAACAACCATGGTAATCGCTTTGGGACCCCAAAATGGTAAGTAATAGACCACGAAACGGGTCAGAATCGAGAAAAACCGCGAGTGTTGATGACCGACACTTAAACGCACCCTGGGGTTCCTTAATCGTGGAAATCACTCCAAGACCTCAAAACAGTGAGTAATAGTCCATGAAACGGAGCAGAATTGACCAAAACTGTGAGTGTTGATGACCGGCACATAAACGCACCCCGGGGTTAAGTTCGTTAATCGTGGAAATTACTCCGGGACCACAAAACAGTGAGTAATAGTCCACGAAACGGGCTAGAATCGGCCCAGATTGTGAGTCTTGACGACCAACACGTAAGCACACCTTGGGGTCCCACAACCATGGAAATCACTTTGGGACCACAAAACAGTGAGTAATAGTCCATGGAAGAGCCCAGAATCGGCCAAAACTGCGAGTGTTGATGACCGACACTTAAGCACACCTTGGGATTCAACAACTATGGAAATCACTTCGGGACACCAAAACGGTGAGTAATAGTCCACTAAATGGGTCAGCATTGGCCAAAACTTTGAGTGTTGACGACGGACACGTAAATGCAACCTGGGGATCGTCAATCGTGGAAATCGCTCTGGGACCCCAAAACGGTGAGTAATAGTGCACGAAATAGACAAGAATCGGCCAAAATTGTGAGTGCTGATAACCGACACGTAAACGCACCTTGGGGTTCGTCAATCGTGGAAATCACTTCGGGAACCCAAAACTGAGTAATAGTCCAAGAAACGGGCCACAATCGGCCCAGACTGCGGTTCTTGATGACCAACACGTAAGCACACCTTGGGGTTCGACAACCATGGAAATCGCTTTGGGACCCCAAAACGGTGAGTAATAGTCCATGAAAGAGCCTAGAAACGGACAAACATAGGACTATTAATGAACGATACATAAACGCACCCCGGGGTTCGTCAATCGTGGATATCGCTCAGGGACCCGAAATCAGTAAGTAATTGTCCATGAAACAGCCAGAATCGGCCAAAACTACGAGTGTTGATGACCAACACATAGACGCACCCCGGTGTTCATCAATCATGGAAATCACTTCGGGAGACCAAAACTGAGTAATAGTCCAAGAAACGGGCCACAATCGGCCCAGACTGCGATTCTTGACGACCAACACGTAAGCACACCTTGGGGTTGGACAACCATGGAAATCGCTTTGGGACCCCAAAACGGTGAGTAATAGTCCATGAAAGAGCCCAGAAACGGACAAACCTAAGACTATTGATGAACGATACATAAACGCACCCCGGGGTTCGTCAACCATGGAAATCTCTCAGGGACCCGAATCAGTGAGTAATAGTCCATGAAATGGCCAGAATTGGCCAAAACTACGAGTGTTGATGACCAACACATAGATGCACCCCGGTGTTCGTCAATCGTGGAAATTACTCCGGGACCCCAAAATAGGGAGTAATAGTCCACGAAACGGGCCAGAATCAGCCAAAACCGTGAATGTTGATGACCGACTTGTAAGAGCACCTTGGGGTTCAAAAACCATGGAAATCGCTTTGGGACCCCAATATGGTGAGTAATAGACCACGAAACGGGTCAGAATCGACAAAAACTGCGAGTGTTGATGACCGACACTTAAACGCACCCTAGGGTTCCTTAATCGTGGAAATCACTCTGAGACCTCAAAACAGTGAGTAATAGTCAATGAAACGGAGCAAAATCGACCATATCTGTGAGTGTTGATGACTGGCACATAAACACACCCCGGGGTTAAGTTCCTTAATCGTGGAAATCACTCCGGGACCACAAAATAGTGAGTAGTAGTCCACGAAACGGGCCAGAATTGGCCTAGATTGCGAGTCTTGACCACCAACACGTAAGAACACCTTGGGGCTCGACAACCATGGAAATCTCTTTGGGACCCCAAAACAGTGAGTAATAGTCCATAAAAGAGCCCAGAAACGGACAAACCTAGGACTTTTGATGAACGATACATAAACGCACCACGGGGTTTCTTAATCAATGAAATCACTGAGGGACCCGAAATCAGTGAGTAATAGTCCATGAAACGGCGAGAATCGGCCAAAACTGCGAGTGTTCATAACCGACACATAGACGCACCCCGGTGTTCGTCAACCGTGGAAATCACTCCGGGACCCCAAAATAGGGAGTAATAGTCCATGAAACGGGCCATAATCGGCCAAAACCGTGACTGTTGATGAACGACACGTAAGAGCACCTTGGGGTTCAACAACCATGGAAATCGCTTTGGGACCCCAAAACTGTGAGTAATAGCCCCCGAAACGGGTCAGAATTGACAAAAACCACGAGTGTTGATCACCGACACTTAAACGCACCTCGGGGTTTGTTAATCATGGAAATCACTCCGAGACCTCAAAACAGTGAGTAATAGTCCATGAAACGGGGCAGAATCGACAAAAGTTGTGATTGTTGATGACTAACATGGAAATCACTCCGGGACCACAAAACAGTAAGTAATAGTCCATGAAATGGGCGAGATTTGGTTAGAACTGTAAGTGTTGATGACCAATATGTAAGCACCCCGGGATTTGTCAATCGTGGAAATTGCTTTGGGACCCCAAAACAGTGAGTAATAGTCCATGAAACGGGCCAGAATCGGCCAAAACTGCGAGTGTTGATGACCGACACGTAAGCACACGTCGGGGTTCAACAACTATGGAAATCGCTTCGGTACACCCAAACGGCGAGTAATAGTCCACGAAACGGGTCAGAATTGGCCAAAACTTTAGTGTTGACGACGGACACGTAAACGCACCCCGGGGATCGTCAATCGTGGAAATCGCTCTGGGACCCCAAAACAGTGAGTAATAGTACACGAAACGGACCAGAATCAGCCAAAATAGTGAGTGCTGATGACTGACACTTAAACGCACCCTGGGGTTCCTTAATCATGGAAATCACTCTGAGACCTCAAAACAGTGAGTAATAGGTCATGAAACGGGGCAGAATCAACAAAAACTATGAGTATTGCTGACCGGCACATAAACGCACCCCGGGGTTAAGTTCGTTAATCATGGAAATCACTCCGGGACCACAAAACAGTGAGTAATAGTCTACGAAACGGGCTAGAATCGGCCCAGACTGCGAGTCTTGATGACCAACACATAAGCACACCATGGGGTCCCACAACCATGGAAATCACTTCGGGACCCCAAAACAGTGAGTAATAGTCCACTAAATGGGTCAGAATTGGCCAAAACTTTGAGTGTTTTACGGCGGACACGTAAACTCAACCTGGGGATCATCAATCGTGGAAATCGCTCTGGGTCCCCAAAACGGTGAGTAATAGTGCACGAAACAGACCAGAATCGGCCAAAATTGTGAGTGCTGATGACCGACACGTAAACGCACCCTGGGGTTCGTCAGTTGTGGAAATCACTTCGGGAACCCAAAACTGAGTAATAGTCCAAGAAACGGGCCAAAATCGGCCCAGACTGCGATTCTTGACGACCAACACGTAAGCACACCTTGGGGTTCGACAACCATGGAAATCGCTTTGGGACCCCAAAACGGTGAGTAATAGTCCGTGAAAGAGCCCAGAAACGGACAAACCTAGGACTATTGATGAATGATACATAAACGCACCCCGGGGTTCGTTAATCGTGGAAATCTCTCAGGGACCCAAAATCAGTGAGTAATAGTCCATGAAATGGCCAGAATTGGCCAAAACTACGAGTGTTGATGACCAACACATAGACGTACCCCGGGGTTCGTCAATCGTGGAGATCACTCCGGGACCCCAAAATAGGGAGGAATAGTCCACGAAATAGGCCAGAACCGGCCAAAACTGTGAATGTTGATGACCGACATGTAAGAGCACCTTGGGGTTGAACAACCATGGAAATTGCTTTGGGACCCCAAAACGCTGAGTAATAGACCACGAAATGGGTCAGAATCGAGAAAAACCGCGAGTGTTGATGACCGACACTTAAACGCACCCTAGGGTTCCTTAATCGTGGAAATAACTCCAAGACCTCAAAACAGTGTGTAATAGTCCATGAAACGGAGCAGAATCAACCAAAACTGTGAGTGTTGATGACCGGCACATAAACGCACCCCGGGGTTAAGTTCGTTAATCGTGGAAATCACTCCGGGACCACAAAACAATGAGTAATAGTCCACGAAACGGGCTAGAATCGGCCCAGATTGCGAGTCTTGATGGCCAACACGTAAGCACACCTCGGGTCCCACAACCATGGAAATCACTTTGGGACCACAAAACAGTGAGTAATAGTCCATGGAAGAGCCCAGAATCGGCCAAAACTACGAGTGTTGATGACCGACACTTAAGCGCACCTTGGGATTCAACAACTATGGAAATCACTTCGGGACACCAAAACGGTGAGTAATAGTCCACTAAACGGGTCAGAATTGGCCAAAATTTAGAGTGTTGACGACGGACGCGTAAATGCAACCTGGGGATCGTCAATCGTGGAAATCGCTCTGGGACCCCAAAACGGCGAGTTATAGTGCACGAACCAGACCAGAATCGGCCAAAATTGTGAGTGCTGATAACCGACACGTAAACGCACCTTGGGGTTCGTCAATCGTGGAAATCACTTCGGGAACCCAAAACTGAGTAATAGTCCAAGAAACGGGCCACAATCGGCACACACTACGATTCTTGACGACCAACACGTAAGCACACCTTGGGGTTGGACAACCATGGAAATCACTTTGGGACCCCAAAACGGTGAGTAATAGTCCTTGAAAGAGCCCAGAAATGGACAAACCTAGGACTATTGATGAACGATACATAAACGCACCCCAGGGTTCGTCAATCATGGAAATCGCTCAGGGACCCGAAATCAGTAAGTAATAGTCCATGAAACAGCCAGAATCGGCCAAAACTACGAGTGTTGATGACCAACACATAGACGCACCCCGGTGTTCATCAATCATGGAAATCACTCCGGGACCCCAAAATAGGGAGTAATAGTCCATGAAACGGGCCAGAATCGGCCAATACCGTGAATGTTGATGATCGACATGAAAGAGCACCTTGGGGTTCAACAACCATGGAAATCTCTCTCGGACCCCAAAA
The DNA here is from genome assembly GCF_002162155.2 of Triticum dicoccoides. Classification (NCBI taxonomy): domain Eukaryota; kingdom Viridiplantae; phylum Streptophyta; class Magnoliopsida; order Poales; family Poaceae; genus Triticum; species Triticum dicoccoides. Next base: position 4,531,285 of record NC_041389.1, read on the forward strand.
CAGTGAGTAATAGACCACGAAACGGGGCAGAATCGACAAAAACCGTGAGTGTTGATGACCGGCACTTAAACGCACACTGGGGTTCCTTAATCGTGGAAATCACTCCGATACCTCAAAACAGTGAGTAATAGTCCATGAAACGGAGCAGAATCGACCAAAACTGTGAGTGTTGATGACTGGCACATAAATGCACCCCGGGCTTAAGTTCGTCAATCGTGGAAATCAATCCGAGTCCACAAAACAGTGAGTAGTAGTCCACGAAACGGGCCAGAATTGGCCTAGATTGCGAGTCTTGACCACCAACACGTAAGCACACCTTGGGGCTCGACAACCATGGAAATCGCTTTGGGACCCCAAAACAGTGATTAATAGTCCATAAAAGAGCCCAGAAACGGACAAACCTGGGACTTTTGATGAACGATACATAAACGCGCCCCGGGGTTTGTTAATTAATGAAATCGCTGAGGGACCCGTAATCAGTAAGTAATAGTCCATGAAACGGCCAGAATCGGCCAAAACTATGAGTGTTGATAACCGACACATAGACGCACCCCGGTGTTCCTCAACCGTGGAAATCACTCCGGGACCCCAAATTAGGGAGTAATACTCCACGAAACGGGCCATAATCGGCCAAAACCGTGACTATTGATGACCGACACGTAAGAGCACCTTGCGGTTCAACAACCATGGAAATCGCTTTGGGACCCCAAAACTGTGAGTAATAGCCCCCGAAACGGGTCAGAATTGACAAAAACTGCGAGTGTTGATCACCGACACTTAAACGCACCTCGGGGTTTGTTAATCATGGAAATCACTCTGAGACCTCAAAACAGTGAGTAATAGTCCATGAAACGGGGCAGAATTGACAAAAGTTGTGATTGTTGATGACTGACATGTAAATTCACCCTGGGTGAAGTTCGTTAATCGTGGGAATCACTCCGGGACCACAAAACAGTGAGTAATAGTCCATGAAACGGGCGAGATTCGGTCAGAACTGTGAGTGTTGATGACCAACACCTAAGCACCCGGGGATTCGTCAATCGTGGAAATCGCTTTGGGACCCCAAAACAGTGAGTAATAGTCCATGAAACAGGCCAGAATCAGCCAAAACAGTGAGTGTTCATGACCGACACGTAAGCGCACCTCGGGGTTCAACAACTATGGAAATCGCTTCGGTACACCAAAACGGCGAGTAATAGTCCACGAAACGGGTCAGAATTGGCCAAAACTTTGAGTGTTGACGACGGACACGTAAACGCACCCCGGGGATCATCAATCGTGGAAATCGCTCTGGGACTCCAAAACAGTGAGTGATAGTACACGAAACGGACCAGAATCGGCCAAAATAGTGAGTGCTGATGACCGACACTTAAACGCATCCTGGGGTTCCTTAATCGTGGAAATCACTCAGAGACCTCAAAACAATGAGTAATAGGCCATGAAACGGGGCAGAATTGACAAAACTATGAGTGTTGCTGACCGGCACATAAACGCACCTCGGGGTTAAGTTCGTTAATCGTGGAAATCACTCCGGGACCACAAAACAGTGAGTAATATTCCATGAAACGGGCTAGAATCGGCCCAGACTGTGAGTCTTGACGACCAACACGTAAGCACACTTTGGGGTCCGACAACCATGGAAATCACTTTGGGACCCCAAAACAGTGAGTAATAGTCCATGAAAGAGCCCAGAATCGGCCAAAACTGCGAGTGTTGATGACTGACACGTAAGCGCACTTGGGATTCAACAACAATGGAAATCACTTCGGGACACCAAAACGGTGAGTAATAGTCCACTAAACGGGTCAGAATTGGCCAAAACTTTGAGTGTTGACGACGGACACGTAAACGCAACCTGGGGATCGTCAATCGTGGAAATCTCTCTGGGACCCCAAAACGGTGAGTAATAGTGCACGAAATAGACCAGAATCGACCAAAATTGTGAGTGCTGCTGACCGACACGTAAACACACCATGGGGTTCGTCAATCGTGGAAATCACTACGGGAACCCAAAATTGAGTAATAGTCCCAGAAACGGGCCAAAATCGGCCCAGACTGCGATTCTTGACGACCAACACGTAAGCACACCTTGGGGTTCGACAACCATGGAAATCGCTTTGGGACGCCAAAACGGTGAGTAATAGTCCATGAAAGAGCCCAGAAACGGACAAACCTGGGACAATTGATGAACGATACATAAACGCACCCCGGGGTTCATCAATCATGGAAATCGCTCAGGGACCCGAAATCAGTGAGTAATAGTCCATGAAACGGCCAGAATCGGCTAAAACTACGAGTGTTGATGACCAACACATACACGCACCCCGGGGTTCGTAAATCATGGAAATCACTCCGGGACCCCAAAATAGGGAGTAATAGTCCATGAAACGGGCCAGAATCGGCCAAAACCGTGAATGTTGGTGACCGGCATGTAAGAGCACCTTGGGGTTCAACAACCATGGAAATCGCTTTGGGACCCCAAAACAGTGAGTAATATCCCCCGAAACGGGTCAGAATTGACAAAAACCGCGAGTGTAGATCACCGACACTTAAACGCACCCTGGGGTTCGTTAATCATCAAAATCACTCCGAGACCTCAAAACAGTGAGTAATAGTCAAGGAAACGGGGCAGAATCGACCAAAGATGTGAGTGTTGATGACCGACACGTAAATGCACCCCGGGGTTAAGTTCATTAATCCTGGAAATCACTCCGGGACAGATTCGGCCAGAACTGTGAGTGTTGATGACCAACACGTGAGCACCCCGGGATTCGTCAATCATGGGAATCGCTTTGGGACCCCAAGACAGTGAGTAATAGTCCATGAAACGGGCCAGAATCGGCCAAAACTGCGAGTGTTGATGACCAACATGTAAGCGCACCTTGGGGTTCGACGACTATGGAAATCGCTTCGGGACACCGAAACATTGAGTAATAGTCCACAAATCGGGTCAGAATTGGCCAAAACTTTGAGAGTTGACGACGGACACGTAAAAGCAACCTGGGGATCGTCAATCATGGAAATCGCTCTGGGACCCCAAAACGGTGAGTAACAGTGCACGAAATGGGCCAGAATCGACCAAATTTGTGAGTGCGGATGACCGACACGTAAACGCACCCAGGGGTTCGTCAATCGTGGAAATCACTTTGGGAACCCAAAACTGAGTAATAGTCCAAGAAACGGGCCAAAATCGGCCCAGACTGCGATTCTTGACGACCAACACGTAAGCACACCTTGGGGTTCTACAACCATGGAAAACTCTTTGGGACCCCAAAACGGTGAGTCATAGTCCATGAAAGAGCCCAAAAACGGACAAACCTAGGACTATTGATGAACGATACATAAATGCACCCCGGGGTTCGTCAATCATGGAAATCGCTCAGGGACCAGAAATCAGTGAGTAATAGTCCATGAAACGGCTAGAATCGGCCAAAACTGCGATTGTTGATGACCAACACATAGACGCACCCCTGTGTTCGTCAATCGCGGAAATCACTCCGGGACCCCAAAATAGGGAGTAATAGTCCACGAAACGTGCCAGAATCGGCCAAAACCGTGACGGTATATGACCGACACGTAAGAGCACCTTGGGGTTCAACAACCATGGAAATCGCTTTGGGACCCCAAAACAGTGAGTAATAGCCCCCGAAACGGGTCAGAATTGAGAAAAATCGCGAGTGTTGATCACCGACACTTAAACGCACCCGGGTTTGTTAATCATGGAAATCACTCCGAGACCTCAAAACAGTGAGTAATAGTCCATGAAACGGGGCAGAATCGACAAAAGTTGTGACTGTTGATGACTGACATGTAAATGCACCCTGGGTTAAGTTCGTTAATCGTGGAAATCACTCCGGGACCACAAAACAGTGAGTAATAGTCCATGAAACAGGCGAGATTTGGTCAGAACTATGAGTGTTGATGACCAACACGTAAGCACCCCGCGATTCGTCAATCGTGGAAATAGCTTTGGGGCCCCAAAACAGTGAGTAATAGTCCATGAAACGGGCCAGAATCGGCCAAAACTGCGAGTGTTGATGACCGACACGTAAGCGCACCTCGGGGTTCAACAACTATGGATATCGCTTCGGTACACCAAAACGGTGAGTAATAGTCCACGAAACAGGTTAGAATTGGCCAAAACATTGAGTGTTGACGACAGACACGTAAGCGCACCCCAGGATCGTCAATCGTGGAAATCGCTCTGGGACCCCAAAACAGTGAGTAATAGTGCACGAAACGGACCAGAATCGGCCAAAATTGTGAGTGCTAATGACCGACACTTAAACGCACCCTGGGTTCCTTAATCGTGGAAATCACTCCGAGACCTCAAAACAGTGAGTAATAGGCCATGAAACGGGGCAGAATCGACAAAAACTGTGAGTGTTGATGACCGGCAAATAAACGCACCCCGGGGTTGAGTTCGTTAATCGTGGAAATCACTTCGAGACCACAAAACAGTGAGTAATAGTCCATGAAATGGGCTAGAATCGGCCCAGACTGCGAGTCTTGACGACCAACACGTAATCACACCTTGGTGTTCGACAACCATGGAAATCACTTTGGGACCCCAAAACAGTGAGTAATAGTCCATGAAAGAGCCCAAAAGCGGCCAAAACTGCGAGTGTTGATGACCGACACGTAAGTGCACCTTGGGGTTCAACAACTATGGAAATCACTTCGGGACACCAAAACGGAGAGTAATAGTCCACTAAACGGGTCAGAATTGGCCAAAACTTTGAGTATTGATGACGGACACGTAAACGCACCCCGGGGATCGTCAATCGTGGAAATCGCTCTCGGAACCCAAAATGGTGAGTAACAGTGCATGAAACGGAACAGAATCGGCCAAAATTGTGAGTGTTTATGACCGACACGTAAACGCACCCCGGTGTTCGTCAATCGTAGAAATCAATACGGGACCCCAAAATAGTGAGTAATAGTCCACGAAACGAGCCCAAATCAGCCAAAACCGCGACTATTGATGACCGACACGTAAGAGCATCTTGGGGTTCAACTACCATGGAAATCGCTTTGGGACCCCGAAATAGTGAGTAATAGCCCCCGAAACGGGTCAGAATCGACAAAAACCGCGAGTGTTGATCACCGACACTTAAACGCACCCTGTGGTTCATTAATCATGGAAATCACTCCGAGACCTCAAAATAGTGAGTAATAGTCCATGAAACGGGGCAGAATCGACAAAAGTTGTGACTGTTGATGACTGACACGTAAATGCACCCTGGGGTTAAGTTCCTTAATCGTGGAAATCACTCTGGGACCACAAAACAGTGAGTAATAGTCCATGAAACGGGCGAGATTAGGTCAGAACTGTGACTGTTGATGACCAACACGTAAGCACCCCGGGATTCTTCAATCGTGGAAATCGCTTTGGACCCCAAAACAGTGAGTAATAGTCCATGAAATGGGCCAGAATCGGCCAAAACTACGAGTGATGATAACCGACACGTAAGCGCACCTCGGGGTTCAACAACTATGGAAATCGCTTCGGTACACCAAAACGGTGAGTAATAGTCCACGAAACGGGTCAGAATTGGCCAAAACTTTGGGACCCCAAAACTGTGAGTAATAGCCCCCGAAACGGGTCAGAATTGACCAAAACTGCGAGTGTTGATCACCGACACTTAAACGCACCTCGGGGTTTGTTAATCATGGAAATCACTCCGAGACCTCAAAACAGTGAGTAATAGTCCATGAAACGGGGCAGAATCGACAAAAGTTGTGATTGTTGATGACTGACATGGAAATCACTCCGGGACCACAAAACAGTAAGTAATAGTCCATGAAATGGGCGAGATTTGGTTAGAACTGTAAGTGTTGATGACCAATATGTAAGCACCCCGGGATTTGTCAATCGTGGAAATTACTTTGGGACCCCAAAACAGTGAGTAATAGTCCATGAAACGGGCCAGAATCGGCCAAAACTGCGAGTGTTGATGACCGACACGTAAGCACACGTCGGGGTTCAACAACTATGGAAATCGCTTCGGTACACCCAAACGGCGAGTAATAGTCCACGAAACGGGTCAGAATTGGCCAAAACTTTAGTGTTGACGACGGACACGTAAACGCACCCCGGGGATCGTCAATCGTGGAAATCGCTCTGGGACCCCAAAACAGTGAGTAATAGTACACGAAACGGACCAGAATCAGCCAAAATAGTGAGTGCTGATGACCGACACTTAAACGCACCCTAGGGTTCCTTAATCATGGAAATCACTCTGAGACCTCAAAACAGTGAGTAATAGGTCATGAAACGGGGCAGAATCAACAAAAACTATGAGTATTGCTGACCGGCACATAAACGCACCCCGGGGTTAAGTTCGTTAATCATGGAAATCACTCCGGGACCACAAAACAGTGAGTAATAGTCTACGAAACGGGCTAGAATCGGCCCAGACTGCGAGTCTTGATGACCAACACATAAGCACACCATGGGGTCCCACAACCATGGAAATCACTTCGGGACCCCAAAACAGTGAGTAATAGTCCACTAAATGGGTCAGAATTGGCCAAAACTTTGAGTGTTTTACGACGGACACGTAAACTCAACCTAGGGATCATCAATCGTGGAAATCGCTCTGGGTCCCCAAAACGGTGAGTAATAGTGCACGAAACAGACCAGAATCGGCCAAAATTGTGAGTGCTGATGACCGACACGTAAACGCACCCTGGGGTTCGTCAGTTGTGGAAATCACTTCGGGAACCCAAAACTGAGTAATAGTCCAAGAAACGGGCCAAAATCGGCCCAGACTGCGATTCTTGACGACCAACACGTAAGCACACCTTGGGGTTCGACAACCATGGAAATCGCTTTGGGACCCCAAAACGGTGAGTAATAGTCCGTGAAAGAGCCCAGAAACGGACAAACCTAGGACTATTGATGAATGATACATAAACGCACCCCGGGGTTCGTTAATCGTGGAAATCTCTCAGGGACCCAAAATCAGTGAGTAATAGTCCATGAAATGGCCAGAATTGGCCAAAACTACGAGTGTTGATGACCAACACATAGACGTACCCCGGGGTTCGTCAATCGTGGAGATCACTCCGGGACCCCAAAATAGGGAGGAATAGTCGACGAAATAGGCCAGAACCGGCCAAAACCGTGAATGTTGATGACCGACATGTAAGAGCACCTTGGGGTTGAACAACCATGGAAATTGCTTTGGGACCCCAAAACGCTGAGTAATAGACCACGAAATGGGTCAGAATCGAGAAAAACCGCGAGTGTTGATGACCGACACTTAAACGCACCCTAGGGTTCCTTAATCGTGGAAATAACTCCAAGACCTCAAAACAGTGTGTAATAGTCCATGAAACGGAGCAGAATCAACCAAAACTGTGAGTGTTGATGACCGGCACATAAACGCACCCCGGGGTTAAGTTCGTTAATCGTGGAAATCACTCCGGGACCACAAAACAATGAGTAATAGTCCACGAAACGGGCTAGAATCGGCCCAGATTGCGAGTCTTGATGGCCAACACGTAAGCACACCTCGGGTCCCACAACCATGGAAATCACTTTGGGACCACAAAACAGTGAGTAATAGTCCATGGAAGAGCCCAGAATCGGCCAAAACTACGAGTGTTGATGACCGACACTTAAGCGCACCTTGGGATTCAACAACTATGGAAATCACTTCGGGACACCAAAACGGTGAGTAATAGTCCACTAAACGGGTCAGAATTGGCCAAAATTTAGAGTGTTGACGACGGACGCGTAAATGCAACCTGGGGATCGTCAATCGTGGAAATCGCTCTGGGACCCCAAAACGGCGAGTTATAGTGCACGAACCAGACCAGAATCGGCCAAAATTGTGAGTGCTGATAACCGACACGTAAACGCACCTTGGGGTTCGTCAATCGTGGAAATCACTTCGGGAACCCAAAACTGAGTAATAGTCCAAGAAACGGGCCACAATCGGCACACACTACGATTCTTGACGACCAACACGTAAGCACACCTTGGGGTTGGACAACCATGGAAATCACTTTGGGACCCCAAAACGGTGAGTAATAGTCCTTGAAAGAGCCCAGAAATGGACAAACCTAGGACTATTGATGAACGATACATAAACGCACCCCAGGGTTCGTCAATCATGGAAATTGCTCAGGGACCCGAAATCAGTAAGTAATAGTCCATGAAACAGCCAGAATCGGCCAAAACTACGAGTGTTGATGACCAACACATAGACGCACCCCGGTGTTCATCAATCATGGAAATCACTCCGGGACCCCAAAATAGGGAGTAATAGTCCATGAAACGGGCCAGAATCGGCCAATACCGTGAATGTTGATGATCGACATGAAAGAGCACCTTGGGGTTCAACAACCATGGAAATCTCTCTCGGACCCCAAAACAGTGAGTAATAGACCACGAAACGGGGCAGAATCGACAAAAACCGCGAGTGTTGATGACCGGCACTTAAACGCACACTGGGGTTCCTTAATCGTGGAAATCACTCCGATACCTCAAAACAGTGAGTAATAGTCCATGAAACGGAGCAGAATCGACCAAAACTGTGAGTGTTGATGACTGGCACATAAATGCACCCCGGGCTTAAGTTCGTCAATCGTGGAAATCAATCCGAGTCCACAAAACAGTGAGTAGTAGTCCACGAAACGGGCCAGAATTGGCCTAGATTGCGAGTCTTGACCACCAACACGTAAGCACACCTTGGGGCTCGACAACCATGGAAATCGCTTTGGGACCCCAAAACAGTGATTAATAGTCCATAAAAGAGCCCAGAAACGGACAAACCTGGGACTTTTGATGAACGATACATAAACGCGCCCCGGGGTTTGTTAATTAATGAAATCGCTGAGGGACCCGTAATCAGTAAGTAATAGTCCATGAAACGGCCAGAATCGGCCAAAACTATGAGTGTTGATAACCGACACATAGACGCACCCCGGTGTTCCTCAACCGTGGAAATCACTCCGGGACCCCAAATTAGGGAGTAATACTCCACGAAACGGGCCATAATCGGCCAAAACCGTGACTATTGATGACCGACACGTAAGAGCACCTTGCGGTTCAACAACCATGGAAATCGCTTTGGGACCCCAAAACTGTGAGTAATAGCCCCCGAAACGGGTCAGAATTGACAAAAACTGCGAGTGTTGATCACCGACACTTAAACGCACCTCGGGGTTTGTTAATCATGGAAATCACTCTGAGACCTCAAAACAGTGAGTAATAGTCCATGAAACGGGGCAGAATTGACAAAAGTTGTGATTGTTGATGACTGACATGTAAATTCACCCTGGGTGAAGTTCGTTAATCGTGGGAATCACTCCGGGACCACAAAACAGTGAGTAATAGTCCATAAAACGGGCGAGATTCGGTCAGAACTGTGAGTGTTGATGACCAACACGTAAGCACCCGGGGATTCGTCAATCGTGGAAATCGCTTTGGGACCCCAAAACAGTGAGTAATAGTCCATGAAACAGGCCAGAATCAGCCAAAACAGTGAGTGTTCATGACCGACACGTAAGCGCACCTCGGGGTTCAACAACTATGGAAATTGCTTCGGTACACCAAAACGGCGAGTAATAGTCCACGAAACGGGTCAGAATTGGCCAAAACTTTGAGTGTTGACGACGGACACGTAAACGCACCCCGGGGATCGTCAATCGTGGAAATCGCTCTGGGACTCCAAAACAGTGAGTGATAGTACACGAAACGGACCAGAATCGGCCAAAATAGTGAGTGCTGATGACCGACACTTAAACGCATCCTGGGGTTCCTTAATCGTGGAAATCACTCAGAGACCTCAAAACAGTGAGTAATAGGCCATGAAACGGGGCAGAATTGACAAAACTATGAGTGTTGCTGACCGGCACATAAACGCACCTCGGGGTTAAGTTCGTTAATCGTGGAAATCACTCCGGGACCACAAAACAGTGAGTAATATTCCATGAAACGGGCTAGAATCGGCCCAGACTGTGAGTCTTGACGACCAACACGTAAGCACACTTTGGGGTCCGACAACCATGGAAATCACTTTGGGACCCCAAAACAGTGAGTAATAGTCCATGAAAGAGCCCAGAATCGGCCAAAACTGCGAGTGTTGATGACTGACACGTAAGCACACTTGGGATTCAACAACAATGGAAATCACTTCGGGACACCAAAACGGTGAGTAATAGTCCACTAAACGGGTCAGAATTGGCCAAAACTTTGAGTGTTGACGACGGACACGTAAACGCAACCTGGGGATCGTCAATCGTGGAAATCTCTCTGGGACCCCAAAACGGTGAGTAATAGTGCACGAAATAGACCAGAATCGACCAAAATTGTGAGTGCTGCTGACCGACACGTAAACACACCCTGGGGTTCGTCAATCGTGGAAATCACTACGGGAACCCAAAATTGAGTAATAGTCCCAGAAACGGGCCAAAATCGGCCCAGACTGCGATTCTTGACGACCAACACGTAAGCACACCTTGGGGTTCGACAACCATGGAAATCGCTTTGGGACGCCAAAACGGTGAGTAATAGTCCATGAAAGAGCCCAGAAACGGACAAACCTGGGACAATTGATGAACGATACATAAACGCACCCCGGGGTTCATCAATCATGGAAATCGCTCAGGGACCCAAAATCAGTGAGTAATAGTCCATGAAACGGCCAGAATCGGCTAAAACTACGAGTGTTGATGACCAACACATACACGCACCCCGGGGTTCGTAAATCATGGAAATCACTCCGGGACCCCAAAATAGGGAGTAATAGTCCATGAAACGGGCCAGAATCGGCCAAAACCGTGAATGTTGGTGACCGGCATGTAAGAGCACCTTGGGGTTCAACAACCATGGAAATCGCTTTGGGACCCCAAAACAGTGAGTAATATCCCCCGAAACGGGTCAGAATTGACAAAAACCGCGAGTGTAGATCACCGACACTTAAACGCACCCTGGGGTTCGTTAATCATCAAAATCACTCCGAGACCTCAAAACAGTGAGTAATAGTCAAGGAAACGGGGCAGAATCGACCAAAGATGTGAGTGTTGATGACCGACACGTAAATGCACCCCGGGGTTAAGTTCATTAATCCTGGAAATCACTCCGGGACAGATTCGGCCAGAACTGTGAGTGTTGATGACCAACACGTGAGCACCCCGGGATTCGTCAATCATGGGAATCGCTTTGGGTCCCCAAGACAGTGAGTAATAGTCCATGAAACGGGCCAGAATCGGCCAAAACTGCGAGTGTTGATGACCAACATGTAAGCGCACCTTGGGGTTCGACGACTATGGAAATCGCTTCGGGACACCGAAACATTGAGTAATAGTCCACAAATCGGGTCAGAATTGGCCAAAACTTTGAGTGTTGACGACGGACACGTAAAAGCAACCTGGGGATCGTCAATCATGGAAATCGCTCTGGGACCCCAAAACGGTGAGTAACAGTGCACGAAATGGGCCAGAATCGACCAAATTTGTGAGTGCGGATGACCGACACGTAAACGCACCCAGGGGTTCGTCAATCGTGGAAATCACTTTGGGAACCCAAAACTGAGTAATAGTCCAAGAAACGGGCCAAAATCGGCCCAGACTGCGATTCTTGACGACCAACACGTAAGCACACCTTGGGGTTCTACAACCATGGAAAACTCTTTGGGACCCCAAAACGGTGAGTCATAGTCCATGAAAGAGCCCAAAAACGGACAAACCTAGGACTATTGATGAACGATACATAAATGCACCCCGGGGTTCGTCAATCATGGAAATCGCTCAGGGACCAGAAATCAGTGAGTAATAGTCCATGAAACGGCTAGAATCGGCCAAAACTGCGATTGTTGATGACCAACACATAGACGCACCCCTGTGTTCGTCAATCGCGGAAATCACTCCGGGACCCCAAAATAGGGAGTAATAGTCCACGAAACGTGCCAGAATCGGCCAAAACCATGACGGTATATGACCGACACGTAAGAGCACCTTGGGGTTCAACAACCATGGAAATCGCTTTGGGACCCCAAAACAGTGAGTAATAGCCCCCGAAACGGGTCAGAATTGACAAAAATCGCGAGTGTTGATCACCGACACTTAAACGCACCCGGGTTTGTTAATCATGGAAATCACTCCGAGACCTCAAAACAGTGAGTAATAGTCCATGAAACGGGGCAGAATCGACAAAAGTTGTGACTGTTGATGACTGACATGTAAATGCACCCTGGGTTAAGTTCGTTAATCGTGGAAATCACTCCGGGACCACAAAACAGTGAGTAATAGTCCATGAAACAGGCGAGATTTGGTCAGAACTATGAGTGTTGATGACCAACACGTAAGCACCCCGCGATTCGTCAATCGTGGAAATAGCTTTGGGGCCCCAAAACAGTGAGTAATAGTCCATGAAACGGGCCAGAATCGGCCAAAACTGCGAGTGTTGATGACCGACACGTAAGCGCACCTCGGGGTTCAACAACTATGGATATCGCTTCGGTACACCAAAACGGTGAGTAATAGTCCACGAAACAGGTTAGAATTGGCCAAAACATTGAGTGTTGACGACAGACACGTAAGCGCACCCCAGGATCGTCAATCGTGGAAATCGCTCTGGGACCCCAAAACAGTGAGTAATAGTGCACGAAACGAATCGGCCAAAATTGTGAGTGCTAATGACCGACACTTAAACGCACCCTGGGTTCCTTAATCGTGGAAATCACTCCGAGACCTCAAAACAGTGAGTAATAGGCCATGAAACGGGGCAGAATCGACAAAAACTGTGAGTGTTGATGACCGGCAAATAAACGCACCCCGGGGTTGAGTTCGTTAATCGTGGAAATCACTTCGAGACCACAAAACAGTGAGTAATAGTCCATGAAATGGGCTAGAATCGGCCCAGACTGCGAGTCTTGACGACCAACACGTAATCACACCTTGGTGTTCGACAACCATGGAAATCACTTTGGGACCCCAAAACAGTGAGTAATAGTCCATGAAAGAGCCCAAAAGCGGCCAAAACTGCGAGTGTTGATGACCGACACGTAAGTGCACCTTGGGGTTCAACAACTATGGAAATCACTTCGGGACACCAAAACGGAGAGTAATAGTCCACTAAACGGGTCAGAATTGGCCAAAACTTTGAGTATTGATGACGGACACGTAAACGCACCCCGGGGATCGTCAATCGTGGAAATCGCTCTCGGAACCCAAAATGGTGAGTAACAGTGCATGAAACGGAACAGAATCGGCCAAAATTGTGAGTGTTTATGACCGACACATAAACGCACCCCGGTGTTCGTCAATCGTAGAAATCAATACGGGACCCCAAAATAGTGAGTAATAGTCCACGAAACGAGCCCAAATCAGCCAAAACCGCGACTATTGATGACCGACACGTAAGAGCATCTTGGGGTTCAACTACCATGGAAATCGCTTTGGGACCCCGAAATAGTGAGTAATAGCCCCCGAAACGGGTCAGAATCGACAAAAACCGCGAGTGTTGATCACCGACACTTAAACGCACCCTGTGGTTCATTAATCATGGAAATCACTCCGAGACCTCAAAATAGTGAGTAATAGTCCATGAAACGGGGCAGAATCGACAAAAGTTGTGACTGTTGATGACTGACACGTAAATGCACCCTGGGGTTAAGTTCCTTAATCGTGGAAATCACTCTGGGACCACAAAACAGTGAGTAATAGTCCATGAAACGGGCGAGATTAGGTCAGAACTGTGACTGTTGATGACCAACACGTAAGCACCCCGGGATTCTTCAATCGTGGAAATCGCTTTGGACCCCAAAACAGTGAGTAATAGTCCATGAAATGGGCCAGAATCGGCCAAAACTACGAGTGATGATAACCGACACGTAAGCGCACCTCGGGGTTCAACAACTATGGAAATCGCTTCGGTACACCAAAACGGTGAGTAATAGTCCACGAAACGGGTCAGAATTGGCCAAAACTTTGGGACCCCAAAACTGTGAGTAATAGCCCCCGAAACGGGTCAGAATTGACAAAAACTGCGAGTGTTGATCACCGACACTTAAACGCACCTCGGGGTTTGTTAATCATGGAAATCACTCCGAGACCTCAAAACAGTGAGTAATAGTCCATGAAACGGGGCAGAATCGACAAAAGTTGTGATTGTTGATGACTGACATGGAAATCACTCCGGGACCACAAAACAGTAAGTAATAGTCCATGAAATGGGCGAGATTTGGTTAGAACTGTAAGTGTTGATGACCAATATGTAAGCACCCCGGGATTTATCAATCGTGGAAATTGCTTTGGGACCCCAAAACAGTGAGTAATAGTCCATGAAACGGGCCAGAATCGGCCAAAACTGCGAGTGTTGATGACCGACACGTAAGCACACGTCGGGGTTCAACAACTATGGAAATCGCTTCGGTACACCCAAACGGCGAGTAATAGTCCACGAAACGGGTCAGAATTGGCCAAAACTTTAGTGTTGACGACGGACACGTAAACGCACCCCGGGGATCGTCAATCGTGGAAATCGCTCTGGGACCCCAAAACAGTGAGTAATAGTACACGAAACGGACCAGAATCAGCCAAAATAGTGAGTGCTGATGACCGACACTTAAACGCACCCTGGGGTTCCTTAATCATGGAAATCACTCTGAGACCTCAAAACAGTGAGTAATAGGTCATGAAACGGGGCAGAATCAACAAAAACTATGAGTATTGCTGACCGGCACATAAACGCACCCCGGGGTTAAGTTCGTTAATCATGGAAATCACTCCGGGACCACAAAACAGTGAGTAATAGTCTACGAAACGGGCTAGAATCGGCCCAGACTGCGAGTCTTGATGACCAACACATAAGCACACCATGGGGTCCACTAAATGGGTCAGAATTGGCCAAAACTTTGAGTGTTTTACGACGGACACGTAAACTCAACCTGGGGATCATCAATCGTGGAAATCGCTCTGGGTCCCCAAAACGGTGAGTAATAGTGCACGAAACAGACCAGAATCGGCCAAAATTGTGAGTGCTGATGACCGACACGTAAACGCACCCTGGGGTTCGTCAGTTGTGGAAATCACTTCGGGAACCCAAAACTGAGTAATAGTCCAAGAAACGGGCCAAAATCGGCCCAGACTGCGATTCTTGACGACCAACACGTAAGCACACCTTGGGGTTCGACAACCATGGAAATCGCTTTGGGACCCCAAAACGGTGAGTAATAGTCCGTGAAAGAGCCCAGAAACGGACAAACCTAGGACTATTGATGAATGATACATAAACGCACCCCGGGGTTCGTTAATCGTGGAAATCTCTCAGGGACCCAAAATCAGTGAGTAATAGTCCATGAAATGGCCAGAATTGGCCAAAACTACGAGTGTTGATGACCAACACATAGACGTACCCCGGGGTTCGTCAATTGTGGAGATCACTCCGGGACCCCAAAATAGGGAGGAATAGTCCACGAAATAGGCCAGAACCGGCCAAAACCGTGAATGTTGATGACCGACATGTAAGAGCACCTTGGGGTTGAACAACCATGGAAATTGCTTTGGGACCCCAAAACACTGAGTAATAGACCACGAAATGGGTCAGAATCGAGAAAAACCGCGAGTGTTGATGACCGACACTTAAACGCACCCTAGGGTTCCTTAATCGTGGAAATAACTCCAAGACCTCAAAACAGTGTGTAATAGTCCATGAAACAGAGCAGAATCAACCAAAACTGTGAGTGTTGATGACCGGCACATAAACGCACCCCGGGGTTAAGTTCGTTAATCGTGGAAATCACTCCGGGACCACAAAACAATGAGTAATAGTCCACGAAACGGGCTAGAATCGGCCCAGATTGCGAGTCTTGACGGCCAACACGTAAGCACACCTCGGGTCCCACAACCATGGAAATCACTTTGGGACCACAAAACAGTGAGTAATAGTCCATGGAAGAGCCCAGAATCGGCCAAAACTACGAGTGTTGATGACCGACACTTAAGCGCACCTTGGGATTCAACAACTATGGAAATCACTTCGGGACACCAAAACGGTGAGTAATAGTCCACTAAACGGGTCAGAATTGGCCAAAATTTAGAGTGTTGACGACGGACGCGTAAATGCAACCTGGGGATCGTCAATCGTGGAAATCGCTCTGGGACCCCAAAACGGCGAGTTATAGTGCACGAACCAGACCAGAATCGGCCAAAATTGTGAGTGCTGATAACCGACACGTAAACGCACCTTGGGGTTCGTCAATCGTGGAAATCACTTCGGGAACCCAAAACTGAGTAATAGTCCAAGAAACGGGCCACAATCGGCACACACTACGATTCTTGACGACCAACACGTAAGCACACCTTGGGGTTGGACAACCATGGAAATCACTTTGGGACCCCAAAACGGTGAGTAATAGTCCTTGAAAGAGCCCAGAAATGGACAAACCTAGGACTATTGATGAACGATACATAAACGCACCCCAGGGTTCGTCAATCATGGAAATCGCTCAGGGACCCGAAATCAGTAAGTAATAGTCCATGAAACAGCCAGAATCGGCCAAAACTACGAGTGTTGATGACCAACACATAGACGCACCCCGGTGTTCATCAATCATGGAAATCACTCCGGGACCCCAAAATAGGGAGTAATAGTCCATGAAACGGGCCAGAATCGGCCAATACCGTGAATGTTGATGATCGACATGAAAGAGCACCTTGGGGTTCAACAACCATGGAAATCTCTCTCGGACCCCAAAACAGTGAGTAATAGACCACGAAACGGGGCAGAATCGACAAAAACCGTGAGTGTTGATGACCGGCACTTAAACGCACACTGGGGTTCCTTAATCGTGGAAATCACTCCGATACCTCAAAACAGTGAGTAATAGTCCATGAAACGGAGCAGAATCGACCAAAACTGTGAGTGTTGATGACTGGCACATAAATGCACCCCGGGCTTAAGTTCGTCAATCGTGGAAATCAATCCGAGTCCACAAAACAGTGAGTAGTAGTCCACGAAACGGGCCAGAATTGGCCTAGATTGCGAGTCTTGACCACCAACACGTAAGCACACCTTGGGGCTCGACAACCATGGAAATCGCTTTGGGACCCCAAAACAGTGATTAATAGTCCATAAAAGAGCCCAGAAACGGACAAACCTGGGACTTTTGATGAACGATACATAAACGCGCCCCGGGGTTTGTTAATTAATGAAATCGCTGAGGGACCCGTAATCAGTAAGTAATAGTCCATGAAACGGCCAGAATCGGCCAAAACTATGAGTGTTGATAACCGACACATAGACGCACCCCGGTGTTCCTCAACCGTGGAAATCACTCCGGGACCCCAAATTAGGGAGTAATACTCCACGAAACGGGCCATAATCGGCCAAAACCGTGACTATTGATGACCGACACGTAAGAGCACCTTGCGGTTCAACAACCATGGAAATCGCTTTGGGACCCCAAAACTGTGAGTAATAGCCCCCGAAACGGGTCAGAATTGACAAAAACTGCGAGTGTTGATCACCGACACTTAAACGCACCTCGGGGTTTGTTAATCATGGAAATCACTCTGAGACCTCAAAACAGTGAGTAATAGTCCATGAAACGGGGCAGAATCGACAAAAGTTGTGATTGTTGATGACTGACATGTAAATTCACCCTGGGTGAAGTTCGTTAATCGTGGGAATCACTCCGGGACCACAAAACAGTGAGTAATAGTCCATGAAACGGGCGAGATTCGGTCAGAACTGTGAGTGTTGATGACCAACACGTAAGCACCCGGGGATTCGTCAATCGTGGAAATCGCTTTGGGACCCCAAAACAGTGAGTAATAGTCCATGAAACAGGCCAGAATCAGCCAAAACAGTGAGTGTTCATGACCGACACGTAAGCGCACCTCGGGGTTCAACAACTATGGAAATCGCTTCGGTACACCAAAACGGCGAGTAATAGTCCACGAAACGGGTCAGAATTGGCCAAAACTTTGAGTGTTGACGACGGACACGTAAACGCACCCCGGGGATCGTCAATCGTGGAAATCGCTCTGGGACTCCAAAAGAGTGAGTGATAGTACACGAAACGGACCAGAATCGGCCAAAATAGTGAGTGCTGATGACCGACACTTAAACGCATCCTGGGGTTCCTTAATCGTGGAAATCACTCAGAGACCTCAAAACAGTGAGTAATAGGCCATGAAACGGGGCAGAATTGACAAAACTATGAGTGTTGCTGACCGGCACATAAACGCACCTCGGGGTTAAGTTCGTTAATCGTGGAAATCACTCCGGGACCACAAAACAGTGAGTAATATTCCATGAAACGGGCTAGAATCGGCCCAGACTGTGAGTCTTGACGACCAACACGTAAGCACACTTTGGGGTCCGACAACCATGGAAATCACTTTGGGACCCCAAAACAGTGAGTAATAGTCCATGAAAGAGCCCAGAATCGGCCAAAACTGCGAGTGTTGATGACTGACACGTAAGCGCACTTGGGATTCAACAACAATGGAAATCACTTCGGGACACCAAAACGGTGAGTAATAGTCCACTAAACGGGTCAGAATTGGCCAAAACTTTGAGTGTTGACGACGGACACGTAAACGCAACCTGGGGATCGTCAATCGTGGAAATCTCTCTGGGACCCCAAAACGGTGAGTAATAGTGCACGAAATAGACCAGAATCGACCAAAATTGTGAGTGCTGCTGACCGACACGTAAACACACCCTGGGTTCGTCAATCGTGGAAATCACTACGGGAACCCAAAATTGAGTAATAGTCCCAGAAACAGGCCAAAATCGGCCCAGACTGCGATTCTTGACGACCAACACGTAAGCACACCTTGGGGTTCGACAACCATGGAAATCGCTTTGGGACGCCAAAACGGTGAGTAATAGTCCATGAAAGAGCCCAGAAACGGACAAACCTGGGACAATTGATGAACGATACATAAACGCACCCCGGGGTTCATCAATCATGGAAATCGCTCAGGGACCCGAAATCAGTGAGTAATAGTCCATGAAACGGCCAGAATCGGCTAAAACTACGAGTGTTGATGACCAACACATACACGCACCCCGGGGTTCGTAAATCATGGAAATCACTCCGGGACCCCAAAATAGGGAGTAATAGTCCATGAAACGGGCCAGAATCGGCCAAAACCGTGAATGTTGGTGACCGGCATGTAAGAGCACCTTGGGGTTCAACAACCATGGAAATCGCTTTGGGACCCCAAAACAGTGAGTAATATCCCCCGAAACGGGTCAGAATTGACAAAAACCGCGAGTCTAGATCACCGACACTTAAACGCACCCTGGGGTTCGTTAATCATCAAAATCACTCCGAGACCTCAAAACAGTGAGTAATAGTCAAGGAAACGGGGCAGAATCGACCAAAGATGTGAGTGTTGATGACCGACACGTAAATGCACCCCGGGGTTAAGTTCATTAATCCTGGAAATCACTCCGGGACAGATTCGGCCAGAACTGTGAGTGTTGATGACCAACACGTGAGCACCCCGGGATTCGTCAATCATGGGAATCGCTTTGGGACCCCAAGACAGTGAGTAATAGTCCATGAAACAGGCCAGAATCGGCCAAAACTGCGAGTGTTGATGACCAACATGTAAGCGCACCTTGGGGTTCGACGACTATGGAAATCGCTTCGGGACACCGAAACATTGAGTAATAGTCCACAAATCGGGTCAGAATTGGCCAAAACTTTGAGTGTTGACGACGGACACGTAAAAGCAACCTGGGGATCGTCAATCATGGAAATCGCTCTGGGACCCCAAAACGGTGAGTAACAGTGCACGAAATGGGCCAGAATCGACCAAATTTGTGAGTGCGGATGACCGACACGTAAACGCACCCAGGGGTTCGTCAATCGTGGAAATCACTTTGGGAACCCAAAACTGAGTAATAGTCCAAGAAACGGGCCAAAATCGGCCCAGACTGCGATTCTTGACGACCAACACGTAAGCACACCTTGGGGTTCTACAACCATGGAAAACTCTTTGGGACCCCAAAACGGTGAGTCATAGTCCATGAAAGAGCCCAAAAACGGACAAACCTAGGACTATTGATGAACGATACATAAATGCACCCCGGGGTTCGTCAATCATGGAAATCGCTCAGGGACCAGAAATCAGTGAGTAATAGTCCATGAAACGGCTAGAATCGGCCAAAACTGCGATTGTTGATGACCAACACATAGACGCACCCCTGTGTTCGTCAATCGCGGAAATCACTCCGGGACCCCAAAATAGGGAGTAATAGTCCACGAAACGTGCCAGAATCGGCCAAAACCATGACGGTATATGACCGACACGTAAGAGCACCTTGGGGTTCAACAACCATGGAAATCGCTTTGGGACCCCAAAACAGTGAGTAATAGCCCCCGAAACGGGTCAGAATTGACAAAAATCGCGAGTGTTGATCACCGACACTTAAACGCACCCGGGTTTGTTAATCATGGAAATCACTCCGAGACCTCAAAACAGTGAGTAATAGTCCATGAAACGGGGCAGAATCGACAAAAGTTGTGACTGTTGATGACTGACATGTAAATGCACCCTGGGTTAAGTTCGTTAATCGTGGAAATCACTCCGGGACCACAAAACAGTGAGTAATAGTCCATGAAACAGGCGAGATTTGGTCAGAACTATGAGTGTTGATGACCAACACGTAAGCACCCCGCGATTCGTCAATCGTGGAAATAGCTTTGGGGCCCCAAAACAGTGAGTAATAGTCCATGAAACGGGCCAGAATCGGCCAAAACTGCGAGTGTTGATGACCGACACGTAAGCGCACCTCGGGGTTCAACAACTATGGATATCGCTTCGGTACACCAAAACGGTGAGTAATAGTCCACGAAACAGGTTAGAATTGGCCAAAACATTGAGTGTTGACGACAGACACGTAAGCGCACCCCAGGATCGTCAATCGTGGAAATCGCTCTGGGACCCCAAAACAGTGAGTAATAGTGCACGAAACGAATCGGCCAAAATTGTGAGTGCTAATGACCGACACTTAAACGCACCCTGGGTTCCTTAATCGTGGAAATCACTCCGAGACCTCAAAACAGTGAGTAATAGGCCATGAAACGGGGCAGAATCGACAAAAACTGTGAGTGTTGATGACCGGCAAATAAACGCACCCCGGGGTTGAGTTCGTTAATCGTGGAAATCACTTCGAGACCACAAAACAGTGAGTAATAGTCCATGAAATGGGCTAGAATCGGCCCAGACTGCGAGTCTTGACGACCAACACGTAATCACACCTTGGTGTTCGACAACCATGGAAATCACTTTGGGACCCCAAAACAGTGAGTAATAGTCCATGAAAGAGCCCAAAAGCGGCCAAAACTGCGAGTGTTGATGACCGACACGTAAGTGCACCTTGGGGTTCAACAACTATGGAAATCACTTCGGGACACCAAAACGGAGAGTAATAGTCCACTAAACGGGTCAGAATTGGCCAAAACTTTGAGTATTGATGACGGACACGTAAACGCACCCCGGGGATCGTCAATCGTGGAAATCGCTCTCGGAACCCAAAATGGTGAGTAACAGTGCATGAAACGGAACAGAATCGGCCAAAATTGTGAGTGTTTATGACCGACACGTAAACGCACCCCGGTGTTCGTCAATCGTAGAAATCAATACGGGACCCCAAAATAGTGAGTAATAGTCCACGAAACGAGCCCAAATCAGCCAAAACCGCGACTATTGATGACCGACACGTAAGAGCACCTTGGGGTTCAACTACCATGGAAATCGCTTTGGGACCCCGAAATAGTGAGTAATAGCCCCCGAAACGGGTCAGAATCGACAAAAACCGCGAGTGTTGATCACCGACACTTAAACGCACCCTGTGGTTCATTAATCATGGAAATCACTCCGAGACCTCAAAATAGTGAGTAATAGTCCATGAAACGGGGCAGAATCGACAAAAGTTGTGACTATTGATGACTGACACGTAAATGCACCCTGGGGTTAAGTTCCTTAATCGTGGAAATCACTCTGGGACCACAAAACAGTGAGTAATAGTCCATGAAACGGGCGAGATTAGGTCAGAACTGTGACTGTTGATGACCAACACGTAAGCACCCCGGGATTCTTCAATCGTGGAAATCGCTTTGGACCCCAAAACAGTGAGTAATAGTCCATGAAATGGGCCAGAATCGGCCAAAACTACGAGTGATGATAACCGACACGTAAGCGCACCTCGGGGTTCAACAACTATGGAAATCGCTTCGGTACACCAAAACGGTGAGTAATAGTCCACGAAACGGGTCAGAATTGACCAAAACTTTGAGTGTTGACGACGGACACGTAAGCGCACCCCAGGATCATCAATCGTGGAAATCGCTCTGGGACCCCAAAACAGTGAGTAATAGTGCACGGAACGGACCAGAATCGGCCAAAATTGTGAGTGCTAATGACCGACACTTAAACGCACCCTGGGTTCCTTAATCGTGGAAATCACTCCGGGACCTCAAAACAGTGAGTAATAGGCCATGAAACGGGGCAGAATCGACAAAAACTGTGAGTGTTGATGACCGGCAAATAAACGCACCCCGAGGTTGAGTTCGTTAATCGTGGAAATCACTCCGGGACCACAAAACAGTGAGTAATAGTCTATGAAACGGGCTAGAATCGGCCCAGACTGCGAGTCTTGACGACCAACACGTAATCACACCTTGGTGTTCGACAACCATTGAAATCACTTTGGGACCCCAAAACAGTGAGTAATAGTCCATGAAAGAGCCCAGAATCGGCCAAAACTGTGAGTTTTGATGACCGACACGTAAGTGCACCTGGGGTTCAACAACTATCGAAATCACTTCGGGACACCAAAACGGAGAGTAATTGTCCACTAAACGGGTCAGAATTGGCCAAACTTTGAGTATTGATGACAGACACGTAAACGCACCCCGGGGATCGTCAATCGTGGAAATCGCTCTCGGAACCCAAAATGGTGAGTAATAGTGCACGAAACGGAATAGAATCGGCCAAAATTGTGAGTGTTGATGACCAACACGTAAACGCACCCCGGTGTTCGTCAATCGTAGAAATCAATACAGGACCCCAAAACAGTGAGTAATAGTCCACGAAACCAGCCCAAATCAGCCAAAACCGTGACTGTTGATGACCGACACGTAAGAGCACCTTCGGTTTCAACTACCATGGAAATTGCTTTGGGACCCCGAAATAGTGAGTAATAGCCCCCGAAACGGGTCAGAATCGACAAAAACCACGAATTTTGATCACCGACACTTAAACGCACCCTGGGGTTCGTTAATCATGGAAATCACTCCGAGACCTCAAAACAGTGAGTAATAGTCCAGGAAACGGGGCAGAATCGACCAAAGTTGTGACTGTTGATGTCCGACACGTAAATGCACCCCGGGGTTACGTTTGTTAATCATGGAAATCACTCTGGGAAAACAAAACAGTGAGTAATAGTCCATGAAACGGGACAGATTGGGCCAGAACTATGAGTGTTGATGAGTAACACGTAAGCACCCCGGGATTCGTCAATCGTGGAAATCGCTTTGGGACCCCAAAACCGTGAGTAATAGTCCATGAGACGGGCCATAATCGGCCAAAACTGCGAGTGTTGATAACCGACACATAAGCGCACCTTGGGGTTCAACAGCTATTGAAATCGCTTCTGGACATAGAAACGGTGACTAATAGTCCACGAAACGGGTCAGAATTGGACAAAACTTTGAGTGCTGATGACGGACAGGTAAACGCAACCTGGGGATCGTCAATCGTGGAAATCACTCTGGGACCCCAAAACAATGAATAATAGTGCACGAAACGGACTAGAATCGGCCAAAATTGTGAGTGCTGATGACCGACACGTAATCGCACCCTGGGGTTCGTCAATCGTGGAAATCACTTCGGGAACCCAAAGCGGAGTAATAGTCCAGGAAATGGGCCAAAATCGGCTCAGACTGCGATTCTTGACGGCCAACACGTAAGCACAGCTTGGGGTTCGACAACTATGGAAATCGCTTTGGGACCCCAAAACGGTGAGTAATAGTCCATGAAAGAGCCCAGAAACGGACAAACCTAGGACTATTCATGAACGATACATAAACACACCCAGGGGTTCGTCAATCATGGAAATCGCTCAGGGACCCGAAATCGGTGAGTAATAGTCCATGAAACGGCCAGAATCAGCAAAAACTGCGAGTGTTGATGACCAACACATAGACACACCCCGGTGTTCGTCAATCGTGGAAATCACTCTAGGACCGCAAAATAGGGAGTAATAGTCCATGAAACGGGCCAGAATCGGCCAAAACCGTGAATGTTGATGACCGACATGTAAGAGCACCTTGGGGTTCAACAACCATGGAAATCGCTTCGGGACCCCAAAACGGTGAGTAATAGACCACGAAATGGATCAGAATCGACAAAAACCGCGAGTGTTGATGACCGACACTTAAACGCACCCTGGGGTTCCTTAATCATGGAAATCACTCTGAGACCTCAAAACAGTGAGTAATAGTCCATGAAATGGAGTAGAATCGACCAAAACTGTGAGTGTTGATGACTGGCACATAGACGCACCCCGGTGTTCGTCAATCGTGGAAATCACTCCGGGACCCCAAAATAGGGAGTAATAGTCCATGAAACGGGCCGGAATCGGTCAAAACCGTGACTGTTGATGACCGACACGTAAGAGCACCTTGGGGTTCAATAACCATGGAAATCGCTTTGGGACCCCAAAACAGTGAGTAATAGCCCCCGAAACGGGTCGGAATTGACAAAAAGCGCGAGTGTTGATTACCGACACTTAAACGCACCCCGGGGTTTGTTAATCATGGAAATCACTCCGAGACCTCAAAACATTGAGTAGTAGTCCACGAAACGGGGCAGAATCGAAAAAAGTTGTGACTGTTGATGACTGATACATAAATGCACCCTGGGGTTAAGTTCGTTAATCGTGGAAATCATTCCAGGACCACAAAACAGTGAGTAATAGTCCATGAAACGGGCGAGATTCGGTTAGAACTGTGAGTGTTGATGACCAACACGCCCCGGGATTCGTCAATCATGGAAATCGCTTTGGGACCCCAAAACAATGAGTAATAGTCCATGAAACGGGCCAGAATCGGCCAAAACTGTGAGTGTTGATGACCAACACGTAAGTGCACCTCGGAGTTCAACAACTATGGAAATCGCTTCGATACACCAAAACGGTGAGTAATAGTCCACGAAACGGGTCAGAATTGGCCAAAACTTTGAGTGTTGACGACGGACACGTAAACGCACCCCGGAATCGTCAATCGTGGAAATCGCTCTAGGACTCCAAAACAGTGAGTAATAGTGCACGAAACGGACCAGAATCGGCCAAAATTGTGAGTGCTAGTGACCGACACTTAAACGCATGGGGTTCCTTAATCATGGAAATCACTCCGGGACCTCAAAACAGTGAGTAATAGGCCTTGAAACGAGGCAGAATCGACAAAAACTGTGAGTGTTGATGACCGGCACATAAACGCACCTCAGGGTTAAGTTCGTTAATCGTGGAAATCATTCCGAGACCACAAAACAGTGAGTAATAATCCACGACTAGAATCGACCCAGACTGCGAGTCTTGACGACCAACACATAAGCACACCTTGGTGTTCGACAACCATGGAAATCATTTGGGACCCCAAAACAGTGAGTAATAGTCCATGAAAGAACCCAGAATCGGCTAAAACTGCGAGTGTTGATGACCGATACATAAGCGCACCTTGGGGTTCAACAACTATGGAAATCACTTCGGGACACCAAAACGGTGAGTAATAGTCCACTAGATGGGTCAGAATTGGCCAAAACTTTGAGTATTGATGACGGACACGTAAACGCATCCCGGGGATCGTCAATCGTGGAAACCGCTCTCGGAACCCAAAATGTTGAGTAATAGTGCACGAAACGGAACAGAATCGGCCAAATTGTGAGTGTTGATGACCGACACGTAAACGCACGCCGGTGTTCGTTAATCGTAGAAATCACTACGGGACCCCAAAATAGTGAGTAATAGTCCACGAAAATGGGCCCAAATCAGCCAAAACTGCGACTGTTGATGACCGACACGTAAGAGCACCTTAGGGTTCAACTACCATGGAAATCGCTTTGGGACTCCAAAGTAGGGAGTAATAGCCCCCGAAACATGTCAGAATCGACAAGAACCGCGAGTGTTGATCACCGACACTTAAATGCACCCTGGGGTTCGTTAATCATGGAAATCACTCTCAGACCTCAAAATAGTGAGTAATAGTCCAAGAAACAGGGCAGAATCGACCAAAGTTGTGAGTGTTGATGACCGACACGTAAATGCACCTCGGGGTTAAGTTTGTTAATCGTGGAAATCACTCCGGGACAACAAAACAGTGAGTAATAGTCCATGAAATAGGACAGATTTGGCCAGAACTGTGAGTGTTGTTGACCAACACGTAAGCACCCCTGGATTCGTCAATCATGGAAATCGCTTTGGGACCCCAAAACAGTGAGTAATAGTCCATGAAACGGGCCATAATCGGCCAAAACTGCGAGTGTTGATGACCGACACGTAAGCGCACCTTGGGGTTCAACAACTATGGAAATCGCTTCGGGACACTGAAACGGTGAGTAATAGTCCACGAAACGGGTCAGAATTGGCAAAACTTTGAGTGTTGACGACGGACACGTAAACGCAACCTGGGGATCGTCAATCGTGAAAATCGCTGTGGGACCCCAAAACGGTGAGTAATAGTGCACGAAATAGACCAGAATCGACCAAAATTGTGAGTGCTGATGACCGACACGTAAACGCAGCCTGGGGTTCGTCAATCGTGGAAATCACTTCCCGAATCCAAAACTGACTAATAGTCCAAGAAATGGGCAAAAATCGGCCCAGACTGCGATTCTTGACGACCAACACGTAAGCACACCTTGGGGTTCGACAACCATGGAACTCGCTTTGGGACCCCAAAACGGTGAGTAATAGTCCATGAAAGAGCCCAGAAACAGACAAACCTAGGACTATTGATGAACGATACATAAACGCACCCCGGGGTTCGTCAATCATGGAAATCGCTCAGGGACCCGAAATCAGTGAGTAATAGTCCACGAAACGGGTCAGAATTGGCCAAAACTTTGAGTGTTGACGACAGACACATAAATGCACCCCGGGGATCGTCAATCGTGGAAACCGCTCTGGGACCCCAAAACAGTGAGTAATATTGCACGAAATGGACCAGAATCGGCCAAAATTGTGAGTGCTAATGACAGACACTTAAACGCACCCTGGGGTTCCTTAATCGTGGAAATCACTCCGGGACCTCAAAACAGTGAGGAATAGGCCATGAAACGGGGCAGAGTCGACAAAAACTGTGAGTGTTGGTTACCGGCACATAAACGCACCCCGGGGTTAAGTTCGTTAATCGTGGAAATCACTCCGGGACAACAAAACAGTGAGTAATAGTCCATGAAACGGGCTAGATTCAGCCCAGACTTCGAGTCTTGACGAGCAACATGTAAGCACACCTTGGTGTTCGACAACCATGGAAATCATTTGGGACCCCAAAACAGTGAGTAATAGTACATGAAGGAGCCCAGAATCGGCCAAAACTGCGAGTGTTGATGACCGACACATAAGCGCACCTTGCGGTTCAACAACTATGGAAATCACTTCGGGACACCAAACGGTGAGTAATAAACCTAGGCAAATGTCGGGCCGGGCCGGGTTTCGGGCCGGGCTTGTAAAAGCCCGACCTTCATTTCTCAAGCCCGAGCCCTGCCCGAAGCCCGAAATACTCCATATTTTCAAGCCCGAGCCCGGCCCGAAATCAAGCCCGAAGCCCGAAAGCCCGGCTCGAATGCTATTTTTTACTATGCGCACGTGCAAGCCCGGGCCGAAGCCCGAAAGCCCGGCCGAAATACGGGAAAATTGAAGCCCGAGCCCGGCCCGAACTATCTTTCGGGCTGCAAAACAAAGCCCGAGCCCGGCCCGGCCCGTCCCGGGTTTTTTGGGCCGGGCTCGGGCCGGGTCGTCGGACCGGGCTGCCCATGCCCGGGTTTAGTGAGTAATAGTCCACTAAACGGGTCAGAATTGGCCAAAACTTTGAGTATTGATGACAGACACGTAAACGAACCTCGGGGATCGTCAATCGTGGAAATCGCTCTTGGAACCCAAAATGGTGAGTAATAGTGCACGAAACAGAACAGAATCAGCCAAAATTGTGAGTGTTGATGACCGACACGTAAACGCACCCCGGTGTTCGTCAATCATAGAAATCACTACAGGACCCCAAGATAGTGAGTAATAGTCCATGAAACGGGCCCAAATCAGCCAAAATCACGATTGTTGATGACCGACACGTAAGAGCACCTTGGGGTTCAATGATACGTCTCCAACGTATCTATAATTTTTTATTACTCCATGCTACTTTATCTATTGTTTTAGGCAATATTGGGCTTTATTATCCACTTTTATATTATTTTTGGGACTAACCTATTAACTGGAGGCCCAGCCTAGATTTGTTGTTTTATGCCTATTTCAGTGTTTCGAGGAAAAGGAATATCAGACGGAGTCAAAACGGAACGAAATCAACTAGAGAAGTTATTTTTGGAAGGAAAGCCATCCGATGGACTTGGGTGCACGTCGGGAAAGAAGGGAGGTGCTCACGAGGGTAGGGGGCGCGCCCACCCCCCTGGGGCGCGCCCCCCTGCCTCGTGGGGCCGCCGAAGCTCCACCGACGTACCCCTTGCACCCATATATACCTACGTATCGTAAAACTTCTAGAACAGAAGATAGATCGGGAGTTCCGCTGCCGCAAGCCTCTGTAGCCACCAAAAACCTCTCAGGAGCCCGTTCCGGCACCCTGCCGGAGGGGGAACCCATCACCGGTGGCCATCTTCATCATCCCGGCGCTATCCATGACGAGGAGGGAGTAGTTCACCCTCGGGGCTGAGGGTATGTACCAATAGCTGTGTGTTTGATCTCTCTCTCTCTCGTGTTCTCTCTCGTGTTCCCTTTATGGCACGATCTTGATGTATCCCGAGCTTTGCTATTGTAGTTGGATCTTATGATGTTTCTCCCCCTCTACTCTCTTGTGATGAATTGAGTTTCCCCTTTGAAGTTATCTTATCGGATTGAGTCTTTTATGAGAACACTTGATGTATGTCTTGTCGTGCTTATCTGTGGTGACAATGGGATATCATGTGCCTCTTGATGTATGTTTTGGTGACCAACTTGCGGGTTCCTCCCATGAACCTATGCATAGGGGTTGGCACATGTTCTTGACTCTCCGGTAGAAACTTTGGGGCACTCTTTGAAGTACTTTTATGTTGGTTGGATGAATTTGAGATTGTGTGATGCATATCGTATAATCATGCCCACAGAAACTTGAGGTGACAATGGAGTATCTAGGTGACATTAGGGTTTTGGTTGATTTGTGTCTTAAGGTGTTATTCTAGTACGAACTCTTTTATAGATTGATCTGAAAGAATAACTTTGAGGTGGTTTCGTACCCTACCATAATCTCTACGTTTGTTCTCTGCTATTAGTGGCTTGGGAGTGACTCTTTGTTGCATTTTGAGGGATTGTTATATGATCTATCTATGTTATTATTGTTGAGAGAACTTGCACTAGTGAAAGTATGAACCCTAGGCCTTGTTTCCTATCATTGCAATACCGTTTACGCTCACTTTTACCACTTGTTACCTTGCTGTTTTTACAATTTCAGATTACAAATACCTTTTTCTACTATCTATTTTGCACTTGTATCACCATCTCTTCGCCGAACTAGTGCACCTATACAATTTACCATTGTATTGGGTGTGTTGAGGACACAAGAGACTTTTTGTTATTTGGTTGCAGGGTTTCTTGAGAGAGACCATCTTCATCCTACGCCTCCTACGGATTGATAAACCTTAGATCATCCACTTGAGGGAAATTTTCTACTGTCCTACAATCCTGTGCACTTGTAGGCCCAACAACGTCTACAAGAAGAAGGTTGTGTAGTAGACATCATTCAACTACCATGGAAATCGCTTTGGGACCCCAAAATAGTGAGTAATAGCCCCCGAAACGGGTCAGAATCAACAAAAACCGCGAGTGTTGATCACCGACACTTAAACGCACCCTGGGGTTCGTTAATCATGGAAATCACTCCGAGACCTCAAAACAGTGAGTAATAGTCCAGGAAACAGGGCAGAATCGACCAAAGTTGTGAGTGTTGATGACCGACACGTAAATGCACCCCGGGGTTAAGTTTGTTAATCATGGAAATCACTCCGGGACAACTAAACAGTGACTAATAGTCCATGAAACGGGACAGATTCGGCCAGAACTATGAGTGTTGATGACCAACACGTAAGCACCCCGGTATTCGTCAATCGTGGAAATCGCTTTGGGACCCCAAAACCGTGAGTAATAGTCCATGAGACGGGCCATAATCGGCCAAAACTGCGAGTGTTGATGACCGACACGTAAGCGCACCTTGGGGTTCAACAACTATAGAAATCGCTTCGGGACACCGAAACAGTGAGTAATAGTCCACGAAACGGGTCAGAATTTGCCAAAACTTTGAGTGTTGACGACGGACAAAGAAACCCAACCTGGAGATCGTCAATCGTGGAAATCGCTCTGGGGCCCCAAAACGGTGAGTAATAGTGCACGAAACGGACCAGAATCGACCAAAATTGTGAGTGCTAATGACCGACACGTAAATGCACCCTGGGGTTCATCAATCGTGGAAATCACTTCGGGAACCCAAAACTGAGTAATAGTCCAAGAAACGGGCCAAAATCGGCCCAGACTGTGATTCTTGACGACCAACACGTAAGCACACCTTGGGGTTCGACAACCATGGAAATCGTTTTGGGACCCCAAAACGGTGAGTAATAGTCCATGAAAGAGCCCAGAAACGGACAAAACTAGGACTATTGATGAACGATATATAAACGCACCCCGGGGTTCGTCAATCATGGAAATCGCTCACGGACCCGAAATCAGTGAGTATTAGTCCATGAAACGGCCAGAATCAGCCAAAACTGCGAGTGTTGATGACCAACACATAGACGCACCCCGGTGTTCGTCAATCGTGGAAATCAATTCAGGACCGCAAAATAGGGAGTAATAGTCCACGAAACGGGCCAGAATCGGCCAAAACCGTGAATGTTGATGACTGGCATGTAAGAGCACCTTGGGGTTCAATAACCATGGAAATCGCTTTGGGACCCCAAAACGGTGAATAATAGACCACGAAACTGGTCAGAATCGACAAAAACTGCGAGTGTTGATGACCGACACTTAAACACACCCTGGTGTTCCTTAATCATGGAAATCACTCCGAGACCTCAAAACAGTGAGTAGTAGTCCATGAAGCAGAGTAGAGTCGACCAAAACTGTGAGTGTTGATGACCGGCACATAGACGCACCCCGGTGTTCATCAGTCGTGGAAATCACTCTTGGACCCCAAAATAGGGAGTAATAGTCCACAAAACGGGGCAGAATCGGCCAAAACCGTGACTATTGATGACCGACACGTAAGAGCACCTTGGGGTTCAACAACCATGGAAATCGCTTTGGGACCCCAAAACAGTGAGTAATAGCCCCCGAAACGGGTCAGAATTGACAAAAACCGCGAGTGTTGATCACCGACACTTAAACGCACCCCGGGGTTTGTGAATCTTGGAAATCACTCCGAGACCTCAAAACAGTGAGTAATAGTCCACGAAACGCCGCAGAATCGACAAAAGTTGTGACTGTTGATGACTGACACGTAAATGCACCCTGGGGTTAAGTTCGTTAATCGTGGAAATCACTCCGGGACCACAAAACAGTGAATAATAGTCCATGAAACGGGCGAGATTCGGTCAGAACTGTGAATGTTGATGACCAACACGTAAGCACCCTGGGATTCGTCAATCGTGGAAATCGCCTTGGGACCCCAAAACAATGAGTAATACTCCATGAAATGGGCCAGAATCGGCCAAAACTGTGAGTGTTGATGACCGACACGTAAGCGCACCTCGGGGTTCAACAACTATGTAAATCGCTTCGGTACACCAAAACGGTGAGTAATAGTCCATGAAATGGGTCAGAATTGGCCAAAACTTTGAGTGTTGACGACGGACACGTAAACGCACCCCGGGGATCGCCAATCGTGGAAATCGCTCTGGGACCCCAAAACAGTGAGTAATAATGCACGAAACGGACCAGAATCGGCTAAAATTGTGAGTGCTAATGACCGACACTTAAACGCACCCTGGGTTTCGTCAATCGTGCAAATCACTTCAGGACCCCAAGATTGAGTAATAATTCAAGAAATGGGCCAGAATCGGCCCAGCTGCGAGTTTTGATGATCAACATGTAAGCACACTTTGGGGTTCGACAACCATGGAAATCGCTTTGGGACCCCAAAACAGTGAATAATAGTCCATGAATGAGCCCAGAAACGGACAAACCTAGGACTATTGATGATCGATACATAAAGGCACCCCGGGGTTCGTAAATCATGGAAATCGCTCAGGGACCCGAAATCAGTGAGTAATAGTCCATGAAACAGCCAGAATTGGCCGAAACTGCAAGTGTTGATAACCAACACATAGACGCACCCCGGTGTTCGTCATTCATGGAAATCACTCCGGGACCCCAAAATAGGGAGTAATAGTCCACGAAACGGGCCAAAATCGGCCAAAACCGCGACTGTTGATGACCGACACGTAAGAGCACCTTGGGGTTCAGCAACCATGGAAATCGCTTTGGGACCTCAAAACGGTGAGTAATAGGCCATGAAACGGGTCAGAATCGACAAATATCGTGAGTGTTGATGACCGACACGTAAACGCACCCCGATGTTCGTCAATCGTAGAAATCACTACGGGACCCCAAAACAGTGAGTAATAGTCCATGAAACGGGGCAGAATCGACCCAAACTATGAGTGTTGATGACCGGCACATAAACGCACCCTGGGTTTAAGTTCGTTAATCGTGCAAATCACTCCGGGACCACAAAACAGTGAGTAATAGTCCATGAAACGGTCCAGAATCGGCCCAGACTTCTAGTCTTGACCTAGGGGTGTTATCTCCTAGGAGAGCCCCAAACCTGGGTAAGATTCGTCGGTGTGCATGTCTTTGCCTCATGCCGTTTCCAGGCACCGGCGATGTCTTACTGGCTCCCACTATTATTAGCCATCCTTTGGCATATGTCACACCTACCACCCGATATTTGGCGCCCATCATGGGGCCAGGTGCACCGTCTTCCAGAGACCGGCTCTGGACGGGGACCCTGTTCCTTCCCAGCGAGCGTAGCCAGCCCGGCACGCCCGATGGCGCTTGCCCCGACATGCTGCATGGCGTCGACGCCGCATGTGCAGCGAGCTGCCTCGCCAATCTTCTCGGCGAGGTCCGCCTCTCTGATGAGCCTGCGCCAGGCGCAGGCGCAGCCAGCTCCGAGAGCTTCCTCGTCGACCTCCTCGGCAAGCTCGACATCGCCAGCGAGCCCACCTCCGACCTGGAGTCGATCGGCTCCACCGACCCGATGCTTGTCGACTCTGACACGACATCCCTCGACGCCTTCCCCACCAACATGGTGGTCCTCGACGATCCCCTCCCTCGGGCTGACAGTGGCGGCAGCACCGTCACCGAGGTGCTGGTCATCAGCCATAGCGGCGCATCCGATGCGAACACCCACGACACTCTGCAGATGGCGATCTGCGATCTGTCTGCGCCCATCCCTGCTGACGCCGACACCGAGACGCTAGAGGCCCACTGCCTTGCGCTCCTCGAGAAAGGCAAGAAGATAGCCTCCATGAGACACCTCACCGAGGCCTATCAGCGCGAGGTCGATCGTGCCGCCTCTGGCACGCCTGCTGCTAGCGGGCCTAGCCGGCTTGGAGCTGTCAAGAAACGCAGCGTGGCCATTGCTAGCATGCTGGGGGCTGACCGTCCGATTTATGCCACACCCCTCGAGAACCTGCGGGCTGCCCAGGCGGCAGCATACAAACTGGAGGGTTTGGACGGTGGCGAGCTACACTGCATGACGAGACACATCCAGCAGCTTATCAACGCGGCCGCGCCGAGAGACCTCCCGGCCGCCGACAGCAGGCGGCGCCCGCGAGCGAAGAGATGAGGAGTTGGCTGCTAGCCGCAGCCGGACGCGCTTCACCATCGAGCGCGACAAAGACGGCCGCCCACGAGCTGTGGAGCAGCAAGGCGACTGCCCGCCTCCTCCTCCGCCTCGCCGAGAGCGATATCCTTCTCCGCCGCCTGTTGGGTACCCAACGCTCGGCGACCGGCTGGGCCGCCGCGAAGGAATCGGCGAGAACGATGCCCGCCATCGGATTGACCGCCTCGCGCGATCCCTGGCGCTAGAAGAAGAAGATGATGTCGGCCCACCTTGTTTCGGCCCCTGCATTCGTGACGAGCCCTTCCCCAAAGGGTTCTCTCTCCCAAGAGACACGCCCAAGTACAATGACTCGGTGAAGCCAGAAGACTGGCTGATAGACTACTCCACTGCAATCAGCATAGCAAATGGCAACAGGCGCATTGCCGTGAAGTACGTTCCTCTCATGCTTCAAGGCACGGCACGCACCTGGCTGAAAAGCCTCAAGCCCTACAGCGTCAACAACTCGGTAGATTTCACGGAGGTCTTTGTTCGCAACTTCACCAGCACATACAAGCGGGCGCCCAAGCCTCACCATCTCTCTCTGTGCGCCCAAGGCCCAGCTCAGTCCAGTCGCGACTACGTGACGCGCTGGGCCGAGCTCCGCAACTCCTGCGAAGGGGTGCACGAGGTGCAACCTATAGAGTACTTCACCGCCGGGTGCCGAGAAGGCACCCTCCTCAAGCACCGACTCCTCTGCGATGAGCGGGCCACACTCGACGAGCTGCTGATCATAGCTGACAAGTACGCCACCACCGACTCCTCAATGAAGTCGGAGCTTCGGGTGGACGCCTCCGGGAAGGTGCTCCCCCCGGCTCCTAAAACACCGGCTGGAGACACCATTCGACGTCCGCATCAAAACGACAACAAACGCAAGACCCAGATGCCGGCCTCTACCAACCGGCAGGTGGCAACAGTCGAAGATCAGTAGCCAGAAGGGCAGCCCATACCCAAGCGTCAGAAAGGCGGCAAGCCGGTTTGGCAGCCTGCTTTCTCCTACGAGCAAACTCTCGACGCCCCCTTCAAGTTCCACAGCGGCACGAAGCCGTTCAACCACACAACCCGGAAGTGCCACTGGCTCATCCGAATCTCCAAAGGTGAGGGGATGCTGCCTCCTCCGCCTGCTGGCCAGCATCCTCCGGCTCCTCAGCAGCCGGCAGCCCGCCCAGCAGTCGGCGCCATCCAAGACGAGTATCCTAACGAGCACACGGCTTACGTCGTCTTCACAAGCCAAGCCGACGACAGGCGCAGCCGTCGCCGGCAGCATCAAGAGGTCAATGTTGTCGCCTCCACCATCCCAGAATTCATGCACTGGTCTTAGAAGCCTATCAGCTAGAGCCGAGCTGATCACCCGGAAGTGATGCCTTCTCCGGGCTCTTATGCCATGGTGTTGGATGCCACGTTTGCAACAGAGAGGCAAGCTGTTCGTTTTTCCCGAGTCCGGATCGATGGCGGAAGCAGCATCAACATTCTGTATCGTGACACCATGAAGAAGCTGAACATCAAGCTAGCGAACGATTGCTTGCTACCTGCTGCTGTGGTGCGGACAGGATTTTCGCTTGCTCCGCTCGGCCGGTATGTATGTATGTCCATCCATCCAAGAAATTATAAGCTAGCGAACGATTTCTTGCTACCGGACGAACGGCCATATATGATTCTGTGACAAGGCAAATCTATCTAGGTGGGAAGCACTAATAGCATGTTCTGCACAGGGCTTCCGCGCCAAATTTTCATCCGTCCTCGCCGTCGCCAGCCAGCCACATACTGTTTTGATTTCGATGGTGACATGGATGGATGAATGGAACTCACACGTGTGTGCAATGCATGCAACAGAAATGAAGCGACTCGTGGAGGAATATAGGCCGTGGCTGAGGGGGCACGTCAACGTCTATTTTAGTGCCGAACCAACGTGTGGTTGGATGGTTAGAGGGACTATGGTACTGGTATCCCAGCCCACCAGGGTTCAAGTCCCGCTGCTCGCATTTATTTCTGGATTTGTTTCGGGATTTTTGACGATGCGCATTCAGTGGGAGGAGACGTTCCCGTCGATGACGAGGTGCCTATGATAACTTCGCAAATTTCAAGATGATACGCCTGCCCATATGCTCATAGAGGTTGGATGTGCGGGTTTGTGGGTCATATGGATAAGTGTATGCACGCGTATATGAGCGCTTGTATCTGTACTTTAAGAAAAAACATCAATTTTAGCGCCATATACATTACATTTGTTATTATGTCTTATATAAACTTCTTTTTTGGCGTAAGTCACGAGCTAGCTTCTTTCTTTTGGTTGCATGCGTTGCCAACCACCGATTTTCTCACGGCCCAAATCTAAACACACGTCCTAACAGGTGTACACACGTTTCCACTACTTCAACTAGTGTTGAAATGTGCCCCTCAAAAAAAAACTGGTGTTGAAATGTAGTAGGGTCCTTCCCCTTTCCCCTTTCCCCC
The DNA here is from genome assembly GCF_002162155.2 of Triticum dicoccoides. Classification (NCBI taxonomy): domain Eukaryota; kingdom Viridiplantae; phylum Streptophyta; class Magnoliopsida; order Poales; family Poaceae; genus Triticum; species Triticum dicoccoides. Next base: position 4,567,857 of record NC_041389.1, read on the forward strand.
TCCCGCGCGGCGACCAGGGGAAAATCTAATCCGCAGACGCCAACCCCTCCCACCTCCTCCGCCTCCCCTGCCGCCGCCTCGAGGATTGGCCGGGCAAAGCCTAACTGCAACTAGCGATGGCGGGGCCTTCTCGTTCCCTGAAAGACTGGATTGGCGGGGGGCGGCCCCTCGGCCCTTCTTCGAGTCAGTCTTCCGGTCTCCGACCCTCCTCAAGTTCGTTCTTTGGGACGGATTAGACGGAGATCCAGCATAGATTCCTGCCAGCTACTCAAAGCGGCGAAGTTAGGGCTTCTTGTCGTGCGTACGCAATGGCGACGATATTTGGTGTCAGGTTCTTCAGATCAATTCAAGGATTCAGCGGCGACGGCTACGCCTCTGGGATGCTAGTCCCTTGGGGCACGTGCACAAAGACTTCTCGTCTGTCATTGGCAAGGTCACGCTATTTTCAGTGTGGGAGCGGCGACAACAGGGCATCAACGGCGCATTCTGGCGAGAGCAAGGGTCGTCCGGCGATCCATAAACCTTGGTGTAATTTCTCTTTATGTGACTTTTTGTACTTTCGGTGAATTTTTGTAACAGATTTGATCATTTTCAAAGGAAAAAAAACTTCTGTCTCCTTTGAGTAATGCATTCCGATGAGATCATGAGTAATGCATTCCGATGAGATCATCTTCTGCCCCGCAAAAAAAAGAGTGTGGATCCTCCCTTCCCCAATGATCTTTTTTCCTCTAAAAATAAAGGTCACTTACAACTATTACGCTGGCCATAGCCGGGAGCAAGGGTCGTCCGGCGATCCACACCAGTGGCCGCCACACATGCCAGCACATAAAAATGGATGGACTTCGATCATGTCATCGCGACTGTGGTCATGCCAACACACTTGCCAGCATAAAAAAGGATGGCGCTCACCGTCATAGATCACTCGTCGTCGAATTTGAGCATGTCGGCCTGCATCTTCTGGAACCACATCCTCTTTCTCGGCGACACGGTGTTGAAATCCACCTTCATGATCTCCACCCCCATCATGCTATCAAGAGTCACTTCTTTCGCCTTGATCTTTGCATTGGCGACCTCGATCTCTAGCATCTTGGCTTGCTTCTTCGCCTCCATCTCAAGCATCCTCGTTTGCTTCTCCGCTTCCATATCATGCGTTCTCCTTTGGATCTCCATGAAGGCATTCATTTTCTCTTCCTTGTCTTGCCGGCGCTTCTCCTTCCTTGAGACCTTCTTGGTCATCATGCCTTCCATAGTTGTGATCAAGGCGATCGACGCCGCATCCCGCTTGTCCTCCTTCTTGGAGTTGGTCTCCCCCCGCAGTCGTGCCTTCTCGCCCTCCCCAACCTCCTCTATGGCTTTCTCCCCTCACGCGACATGAGGGCGGCAAATTGTGCCTTGAACTTCTCCTCGTCTTTGATGACCCTTCAACAATGGAAGAGGTTGAAGGACTTGCCTTCCTGTTGGACCTCGAATACCTCAAAAGCTTGGAATGCCTACAAATGAATTGCATGCAAGCATATTGGCAGATGGATATGGAAATTGACATTCAAGTCCTTGGTCGCCCTGGCTTTTGTGTCTCATCGGGATCGTAGCCAGCCGCGGCGGCATGGCCAGCCGTACCACCCTCGAAGATGATATTCTGCATGAAATCGCCGTCGCCAGCCGCCGGCATTCTGTCGAACAGGTTGCGGGCGCCTGGGAGCATGTCGGCTGGCATCTCCCACGCGTGTTTCCTCGCCCCACCGAATGACGAGGCACCGGCTACCGGTGTGGCGTTGAGGTCGATGGGCGCGGGCGTGGAAGGCGCCACCACGCTCACCCCCGGTGAGCATTGCCTGGAGAGTTGGAGGCTTGCGGGTAGACGTGGAAGCTGGGAATCGGGTGAGTCGCTGACACGCGGGGGGACTTTGGCAGCACCATCCAAGAAAACGCAGACGAGCCGGTGCTGACCGCGACCACGACGGCGTTGACGAGCCCATGCTGGCCATGGTTTAACCGTAGGTACAACTACGACTCCCTCATTGTTGCCGTGACTCGGGCGTTGGTATCCTCCTGCTGCGCGGTAGCGGCGACGACGATGGCGGTCGCGGCCGCTGCTTCGTCCCTTGCGTCCGCCACGTGCCTCCGGGCCTTTCTCTTCGCCGACTCCTGGCCCGCTCCTCGGGCGTCAGCTTCTTCTTCGGCTTGGGCGCCGTGGTAGTCTTGCGGGAGGTGCGAGGCTTGCCTTTGCCGGAGGGGGCGGTCGTCATGCCGGATGAGGCGAGGGAGGCAAGGCCGGCTGCGGCATCGAGTTCGTCGTCCATGGCGAGCGGCGGGAGGAGTTTGGAAAAAATAGAGGGAAATGGTGGAGACTGGCACCGGCTGGCGGGCCAGGGGTAGTTGGCGCGCGCCCGTCCGCGCAGACGCAAATGGGGGCTCAAAAATGGGCCGGGAAAAGCAGATGAAAAGCGGACGCCCGTCCGTTTGAATCGACACGTTGGGCCGGCTTTTCTGTGCACAGTTAGAGTTGCTCTCATGGGCAAGCAAGCATTTGCTAGTTCGGCATTCGATCATTCGGCCTTTATGATATGATGATGATGACATTTTTGGAGCTTGGATAAAAATTGGATAAGGAAGCGTCCGAGAAGCTGACCGTCTTGACTTGCGAAGGAAGTTGCATGTCCCCTCCTTTTTGCACGCAGCCCCTCCATCCTCCCCATCTCTCACCAAACAATCCTCCATCCATCCAGTTCCCCACCCGTGCGCCGCCCCGCCCCGCCGAAAGCAGAGATCTTTCCGGAGATCCCCCGCAATCGCCGGGCGCGCACCAACAAATCCGGCCTCCAAATTCCCTCGGTCACGCCCTCCTCCACTCCTCCTCTCCAGCCCAGCTCCGCTGCCGCCGCCGCCCTCCTCACAGCCGCAGGAGGGGGATTGACTGTGCCAGGGGGAGAGGGCGACGTCCCCACCGGCCACGGCCAGGGCACGCCGCCGCGGGGTCGCCCTTCCCTTCCTCACTAGCCTCGCCGGACGCCCGTCCCCTCCCGTCTCAAGGTGAGAGAAAAAAAGGGTCTACTTTCACTGCTCACGCGCGCCATTGCTACTGCTTCCGCCACAGGGGATTCTGCAAATGTCCTGTCCTGTCCTGTCCTGGGGATAACGCGTCGCGGTGGCCGGTGGCCGGTGGCCTGCCTCCGCCGCCACCTGCCGCGGCGCCCCTCTTTCCCGCCCGGCCGCCCTCCGCAGCCCTAATTCCCCAGCCCGGCCCGGCCCCCGCCGGCGCCGGCGACCGAGAAGAAGGCCGCCCTGTTGTGTGTTCTTGCTAGTACCAGCAACGCCAAACCGGTTGATTGAATCCCCACAAGTCACAAAGGGTCAAAATTTTTGTTTCCAGCAGCAGCAACAACCAAAAATAAATAAAATCGTGTTTCCCCCCTTTGCATTAAGCTCACACACACGAGACGAGCTCCCATTTTTGAACTAATCGTGATGTGGCACTATTAGCACCTAGCAAACCTTAGCTCAGAGAACAAACCTTTCCCCTGTTGTTAGCAGGATCTGTGTGCAAACAATCTTTTAGAGAGAATAATAGTATTCTTGGATCAGGACAGTCGGACACCAATGGCTCTGCAAACGGATCAGTTTGCCCTTTGTTCATTGCTTCTTTGCGTGCTTCGGTATCGCCATTTTGGCTTGTACAAGTTGAAGGTTCCAAGCTAACGCGGAGCAGGGGTCTAGATTATGGACTTATTCCTAAGCTCTCATCCAGCCAGAACCCTGCAGATAACCCAACATTGGGGGACTAGGCCAAACATTGGGGGGGTTTTTGGGTTAGACTTTTAATCCAACATCTTTTTGTAGTCGAAGCTAAAATCCAGTAAAGCTGACTTCTGATCGGCCGTGAGGGCCGCCCATTGGGCCCAATGAATTCTCTGTTTCTGAAGAAAGCTTCACTGAGAACTGCACTTTTAGTAGCTTAGTAAATGAAGTTGTTGCTTGTTCATAATTTGGTGTCTTCTTCGGACATCCATAATCTTCTGACCATGCCGAAATAGGAGAGGTAGGTAATAAAACAGATGCTCACAAGCTAGGGTTAACTATATAAGCCACTTGTTTTGCTGTACACAATCTACTAAGCTAATTGAGTTCATGCTACTACTGGTTTGATTTACAGCTAATAATGCATCCTAGTAAGCAGTATAGTGCTATACACAAATTTTGATCACATTTTTTTTTTTGCAGGTCTGCCGTTGAGGGCCAACATGGAGCTCTTTGGTGGGTAGAAGTCCACATATATAGGCATTCTTGAAATTTGTTGATTAATTTATTAACCAGTAAGTCCCTCCCTCCTCCCTCCCCAACACACATTTCTTCATTTATCCGTTGTATGAGTTGCCAACATACATTTTTACTTTTATGCACACTACTCCCTCTGTCCCAAAATAAACGTCGCTGATTTAGTACAACTTTGCTTTGTAAAGTTGTACTAAATCAGCGACACTTATTTTGGGACGGAGGGAGTATTAAAATATATCCTTCACAGTACATAATAGCATTCTCTCTCGTCTTCTTAAAAGACAAAACATATGACTAGATGAGGGATGAGCACATGAAAGGAGTCAAGAAATCGCATTAAGCTTGTAGCCCATTTTTGCACCATATCTAGCTTGAAACTTTTTCTAGTTAAACTCTACCTTGTTGTCTATATAATTGTATGCTGTTATGCTTCTCATTTGAATGAGAAGGGTCTTCCGAAATGCAACTGGGTAGCAATTACATCGCTAAAATAGCCCTAGTGTATTTAGTTGATATTAGTGAGTTCTTAATAGCTAAAATGGAGCACCATAATATGGTGTTGTGTATATTCAATTTGGGCCAACTGCAAAATGGAGCACCATAATATGGTGTTTTGTATATTCAATTTGGGCCAACTGCAAAATGGAGCACCATAATACGGTGTTTTGATATTCAATTTGGGCCAACTGCAAGGAAAATAAATCTTGCAATGTCCATTGCTAAATTAATCGTAACAAGCAAGGCTAGATGTAATTCTCGAACTTAATAGCTACATTACTTAGTCATTATGCATTGTACTGCATGCTAGCATTCATCGCGCAGTCTGATTCTTCTATACCACCAGTATTTGGAAAACCCTGTTGTGGAACTTGTAAATATGCTTTAGACTTTGGTTTATTGGTTAACGGTCACGATTGTATCACAGATAAGAAATGGCAAGCTTTCTGCGTTCACTTGATAATATTCATGTCCTGTTCTCTGTAGCTTATTGTTCCTTGTGGTTTGTACTGTTTCTGCGATCCTTGTGCCTTTGATGATAACAGTCCATCGAAACAAATGTTGTCATGACCTTGTATTTTTTTAATCCAGATTATGAAAGCAGAAACTCTTATTTATGTCTAATATGAAAGGTTGTTCTACTTGATGACACTATGTAAACTTAATATTGCAGTTCATGTTGAGGGCAAAGCAACTCAGCACGCTAACCCAGTGTGCACGGTCCTTCTACCTTAGTGGGTCAAGGTGTGGTAGCGCGGATGGAGCTTCGTGCACGTGCCCTGATGATGACACTTGTGGTTCAAAGAGGCAGACTGCGAGTGCTATCGAGCGCAGATCTTCTGTGAAGGTTCAGCCTCCGTCTGCCCAGCATGTTGCTGGCAGTGCTACTGGATACCCACCTCAAGCTGTTAATGTCATTCCTTCCGCCTCATCTCCAGACAAGGAGTCAGCATCAAGCAACAGAAGTAACCATCCTGGTAACCGTCAGGTTCAAGGAAATAATTATGTGCAGCCATCTAAGCAGGCTGCCAGGGGCATTTCTCAGTCCGGAATCGCAGGAGCTGGCGTGTATAATGAGTTGGTAAATTTGAGGCCCTCGTCGAATAATGGAAGCACTAAGCAAGTTCCACAGGCTGGTGCCAACTATTCTAGCAAGCCATTATCTGGTGGCCCGTCTTCTAATAACAAGGCAAATAATCAGCATAGCCATGCTGGGGCAAATACGGCTTCTGCCCCTTCCATGCAAAATGATTTTGGGAAGGGGGGCTCAAGATCTGGATACGCGAAGTCAAAGCAGAATTTCTCAGGGCCAGCGGCTGCAGTTTCCGGTTCACCGTCACAAGTAAGGAGTCAAAGGCATCCTAATCAGGGCCACTCGAATTACCATTCTAATAATAGTCCCAATTCAGATGGCAGGTGGGCTGGAGTTCAAACTCGCAACTTCTCAGCTCCAACTGTTTATAGTGGTCCCTCTGACAAATCTCAGGGCCCTTTAGTAGGAACAATAAAAGGTCATGGTGGAGGACCGCAGTCTAACTTAAGATCACTGAAGTCATTGCGGGCAGTCGAACAGTACTACCATACGCTGCAGCAGATGAAGTGGGGTCCCATGACGGAACATGTTCTTGATAATCTCCGTTGCAAGATCGACGCGTTCCAGGCTAATCAAGTGCTGAAGCTGCTTCATGACCACAATATTGCGCTTGGTTTCTTCCACTGGTTGAAGCGGCAGCCAGGGTTCAAGCACGATGGTCATACCTACACCACCATGATAGGGATCCTTGGACAGGCAAAGCAGTTTGGCACGATGAGAAAGCTTCTCGATGAGATGAGCTTGGTAAACTGCAAGCCGACCGTGGTGACATACAACAGAATAATACACGCGTATGGCCGTGCAAACTTTCTGAGAGAGGCTGTTAAGGTCTTTGAGGAGATGGAGGGAGCTGGTTACGAGCCTGACCGCGTCACATACTGCACGCTGATCGACATCCATGCTAAATCAGGGTACCTGGAAGTGGCCATGGACCTGTATGGCAGGATGCAAGAAGTCGGCCTGTCGCCCGATACCTTCACCTACAGCGCCATGGTTAATTGCCTTGGAAAGGGGGGCCAGCTGGCGGCCGCCTACAAGCTTTTCTGCGAGATGATTGAGAATGGGTGTACGCCCAACCTGGTTACTTACAACATAATAATCGCCCTGCAGGCAAAGGCAAGAAACTACGACAATGTTGTGAAGCTCTACAGGGACATGCAGATCGCCGGATTCCGCCCCGACAAGATAACCTACAGCATTGTCATGGAGGTTCTTGGTCACTGTGGTCATCTGGACGAGGCCGAGGCTGTGTTCCTCGAGATGAGGCGCGACTGGGCTCCTGACGAGCCCGTGTATGGTCTTCTGGTGGACCTCTGGGGCAAGGCTGGGAATGTCGACAAGGCGTTAGGGTGGTACCATGCGATGCTCCAGGATGGTTTGCAGCCCAACGTGCCCACCTGCAATTCACTCCTCAGCGCTTTCCTGAAGCTCAACAGGTTTCAGGACGCCTACAGCGTGCTCCAGAACATGCTTGCGCAGGGGCTCGTTCCGTCTCTCCAGACTTACACCTTGCTGCTCAGCTGCTGCACCGACGCTCACGCGCAGATGGGGCTGTGCTGCCAGCTCATGGCGATCACCGGACACCCGGCCCACATGTTCTTGCTCTACCTGCCCGACGCCGAGCCCGGCGGCGAGAACGTGAGGGACCATGCCAGGTATTTCCTGGACATGATGCACAGCGAGGACCGGGAGAGCAAGAGGGGCATAATGGACGCCGTGATAGACTTCCTGCACAAGTCCGGCCTCAAGGAGGAGGCCGGGTTCATATGGGAGGTGGCCGCGCAGAAGAACGTCTACCCGGACTCGGTCAGGGAGAAGAGCTCCTCCTACTGGCTCATCAACCTCCACCTCATGTCCGAGGGCACCGCCGTCACGGCTCTCTCCAGGACGCTCGCCTGGTTCCACAGGCAGATGCTGCTCATGGGCTCCTGCCCCGAGAGGATCGACATCGTCACCGGCTGGGGGAGGAGGAGCAGGGTCACTGGCTCGTCGCTGGTCCGCCAGTCCATCGAGAAGCTTCTGCATCTCTTCCAGTTCCCGCTCTTCGCCGCCCGCGGCAACACCGGCTGCTTCGTCGGGTGCGGGGAGCCGCTCAGCCAGTGGCTGCACAACCCCTATGTCGAGCGCATGCATTTGCTCTAGTTATAGTTTTTACCTTTTTAGGGCCTGCTCCTGCTTCTGCTTCTGCTTCTGCTTCTGCTAGGTTAAGTATCATCAGTCAGGAATAAACAACTTAATTATAGCTAGCTAGCTGAACAGGTGCAGTTTTGTGGAGCAACCAGTCTCTTTGGATGAAGGAAGCATCTGTTCTAGTTTCGTCGCCTGTAGCGTGCGTGTGTTAAGAAAATGTTTCCAAACTTATTTATCTGTGGTGTGATGAGAACTTTTAGACATTGCATTGTTGCGTTCTGAATTAGACGATGAATATTGTTCTTATGTTGCTGTAGCTGCAAGTTCCAATCTAACCTTCTGGAAATCAATGCATTGGTCTTGTGATTGTGTTACAGCAAAGTTTGCATCAATTCAGGAACTTGCTTCACAGCAAAATTGCTGCTACGATGCGACGAACGACTAGTCGATGTACCTTTCTGTGTAATTACACTTCATCTGTTATAGTTTCATCTATAGCGAGTGTGTGGACATTCAGGGACTGCATTGCTGCATTCTGATTGTTTAAAATGAACATTTAAGAAATTCTTTCGCAACAAAAGGAACATCAAGAAATTTATTTGTTGCATTCTTGATTAGACAATGAGAATTGTTCTATGTTTCAGTAGACCAGGTGCTGTAGCTTCAGGAAAAGCAATGAATGCACTGGGCATATTGATCTTCTGATTCTTACTGCCAAGTTTACAAGGATTCACAAGTTGCTCAACTAGGATCTTACTCCACAGCAAAATTGTCGCTACAAGACGACGATACAGTTAGTCGATGTGAAACTTGGTTATCTTTGCTTGTTTTTTTAGCTACAATACTGTGGACTACTCACTCCGTTCCAAAATAGATGACCCAACTTTATACTCTCACAAGTTTTAACAAAGTTTGTCAGCCAGTAAGAACTAGGAATCCTTGAATCACTGCCCTCCTTGTCATGATTTCATACATGTCCTTAAGATCCTTGTAGTTGCAAACAGGCTTGCTCTTCTTTGAGAATGCTGTTTGATGCCAATGTGCCAATGCTTGTCCCAGCTATATACCCACCAGTCCATGCGTTCTGTGCAAAACAAAGAGAAAATGCCAGTTGAAACCTTGCGTTCTCACTTCAAAAGTTTTATTTTACTAATTCACTGCTCTCCAGGAAGAGAAAATATCTACTCCTTACCTGAAAATTGAATCCGCCCGTGACCCCGTCGACGTTAAGTACCTACAGCAAGATCACACTCTGTAAGATAAGATGACCAGAGGGTTGCAAGTTCAAGAACAGTTGTGCTGTTACCTCTCCTGCAAAGAACAGATTGGGCTGCTTCTTGCTTTCCATGGTGCCAAGCGACATCTTTACAACAGATGAACAAGTTGGAATTTTCGTGAGTCGAGTCATGTTTGTGAAAACAGCAATTAAGTTTGTCGATTAATAAGTACCTCTGAAAGTGGAACACCTCCAGCTGTCACAAATTCATCTTTGAATTGGCCCTACATATGACGATGAAGGAACATCAGTGAGCACAGATACTTTAAAAAGAATCGCTATGGAGCGTTTCAAGTGATATACTACTTAAGATATCACATACCTTCCCAACAACCTCAAACATCCACTGTTTTAAACGAAGGGCTATCGCGTTTAGATGAGTTTTTGGCACGGTGGCCCAGTGCATGTCACCATCTAAACTCTGCAAGAGAAAACTTCGACTGAGTAAAACACCAAAATTAAGGGGCTGAGTAAGGACCAGAATTCAGCTACTGCAACCTCCTGTTCTAGAAGGAAACCCCAAAACCTCTTCACCAGACCAAACTCCTTGGGAAAGGCGTTATTTACTTTGTTCTTCTGCAGAGATTAAAAAAAATCTTAGTTCAGCTTCACCATAATGTTTACTCCCTCCGTTCCTAAATGTAAGTCTTTGTAGAAATTTCACTATAGACCGCATACGGATGTATATAGATGCATTTTAAGTTTAGATTCATTCATTTTGCTTCGTATGTAGTCCACCTAGTGGAACCTCTACAAAGACTTATATTTAGGAACGGAGGGAGTACAAGGAAAATCGGAATATTCACAGGGAATATTTCTGTGATAAAATTACATGAGTCATACAAAATACTCCCTCCGTCCGGAAATACTTGTCGGAGAAATGGATAACCGACAAGTATTTCCGGATGGAGGTTGGCTAAAGTACCCCAACATGACTGATAAAACAGAATGTTGTAAAGGTGGTTATAAGTATCTGTATCTGCAGTAGCAAATCTCCACTAAAATTGAACTCAGAAAGCCTAATAAGGGAGACATATAAAGAAACAGAAAGCAATGTCCGTCTTGTTGAAGGCATTTACAAGAACTGGTCCATTAATTTATTAGAGCAAGAGGCATTCAACAGCAGAGTTAAATTTTAAAACTCGGATTCTCTGTTTCTAGAAAGAACTCATATTCTCAGATGAAGACTCGAAAGCATTAACAAAGGACAGGGAAAGATCAGAACCGCATGTTGGTCTTTGTGCTGGAATAGGATCCGCTTCACGTCCTCGATGTGAATGTCAGGTATGAAGTCAACCACAAGCTTTGCTGTGTTGAAAGAAAATATACATATTCCAACAAGAGAAGCGGATGAGTTCGACAATATCTTTTACTCCCTCTCTCCCACAATACAAGACGTTTTTGCAAGCTAAAACATAGCTTTAGCTTGCAAAAATGTCTTATATTATGGGACAGAGGGAGTAAATCTTACATGCTGTTTTAAAATACTATTGTAATGGCAAGTTTCATGTGATTGATGGAACACAAAATGCACAAGCTGAAGAAACAAAACACTAGACCCAGCTATGTTCCGTATTAAAAATGTAGTGATTGATGGAACACAAAATGCACAAGCTGAAGAAATTGTACACGAGTGTGCATGTTTTAGCTGAAGAAATTGATCCAGCTATGTTTCTTCAGCTTGTCGTGGACAAAGTACCAAGAGGCATTCAACAGCAGAGTTAAATGCACTCGTGTACAATTTCTTTGGACCTCACCTTGGTACTTGTCCTGATATAGTTCACGCGCTCCCCATGCAGACAATCGAAGAACAACAGGGCCACTAAGCCCCCAATGTGTAACCAACATAGGTCCAGTCTGCAATGGCCAAACAATTGATGTAAACAAACATCTACGACGGAGCCTATTGCTGAAGGTGGCCAGCTGACCTGAGTTAATTCAGGAGCGCTTTTCTGAATCCCATCTAGCATCAATTTTGCTTTGACTCTTGTGAACGAAACCTACATGGCAGGAGAAAAGGAGGGGAATCATTTTTGTGCAGTCAGTCAGTATTACTTGTGAGTATGAGATTTGCAAAAGCAGTTATGGATCCATACCCCGGAGAGATCAGCCAGTCGCTTGTCTGCAATTTTAAATGTGAATAAGCTGGGCACCGGTGGAATAATCGAGTGACCGTGTTGCGCAGCAAATGAGTAGCCCTGCAAGTAAGAGAAACATGTAAGGGAACTAGTTTACGGTGTCTAGTAGAGTAAGCGCCTAATTAGTGTTCACATACCTGCTGGCTGCTGCCTGTAGCAACCAAGACATAATTAGCGTTGATGTAATCAACAAAATCAATAGTACGCTTCTCAACTTTGACAACAAACTTGCCGTTGGCGTCGACAGATGCACCGGACACGGATTTACCAGCCTGCAGGGAAACTTCAAAAAAACAACTCAATTCCAGAAATTGTTTCTTTGCGGTGAAGGGTGTGTGGATGATAACTGAATGGGCAGCAGAGTCAAGTAGCATTAGCTACCTCCCAGTCTTCTCGCCTCGTTCAGCAGGCAGTCTACTACCGACGCAGAGTTGTCAGTGACAGGAAAGACTCTACCGTCCTCTTCGGTCTGACATGACAATCAAAACAGCAGACACGGATAGGTAAACTGGCTTCAGTAAATGCACAAGCAAGATCCTGAAGGAAATGTGGTGTGCACTAAGCTACCTTAAGCTCCACACCGTGATCTGAAAACCAGTGCATGGTGTCCTGTGGCCCATGACTACGAAAGAACGATCCCCGGAGTTCTTTGTACCCCCTAGGGTAATTTCTCGCCAGTCCCTGAGAATCGAATAATATTTGATCAATGATAATCAAAAGATCTTCCCTTTCTAGATGACTAGGCCACAATTACAAATCCACAGCACTAATAAATATGGACTATGAGAAGCAATGGATTCAGCAGAGTCTGCAAAGTGCGCGTACCGACGGCTCGAGATGGTGCCCGTTGGTGACATTGCACCGCCCGCCGCCCGAGATCTTGACCTGCAGCCATCCATTCCAGCAATTCATACTTAAAGACAGTAGCTTTTTCAGTCCAATGGAAATCAAGACAACATTGGCATGGTTGGTACCTTGGACAAGAACTTGCCTTTCTCTATGACCACCACGTTGAGGTGGGGAGCCAGGGCCTTGGCCCTTATCGACGCGTACACCCCGGCGGCGCCGCCGCCCACCACAACCAGCGACTGCCCATCCTCCTGCATGGCGAACACCGGCGTCAGGAGCTAGCGGCGGCGACAGGCCGGCGGCTGAGCTGGGTTACTTACCTGCTCGCGGGCGTGGCCGGAGGGCGCCGAGGCGCAGACGGGGGCGGGGACGGAGGAGGAGCAGCGCCTCCTGCGGGAGACGAAGGGGGGGAAGCGGCGAGCGGCGGCGGCGGGCTGGAGGCACGGCCACTGCGGCGGCATTTGGTCGACGAATTCGGTGGTAGCCAAGGTGTGACTGGATAGTGTGGACCCAATGGGCCTGGACATGCTATAGTGTGGGCCGGGTTTACCGGGCTGGAGCCCAAATTTGACTTATAAGATTATTTTCAAGCGACTTTGTGGAGTATGTCTCAAACAAGTGACTTTGTTTTTTTAGCAAAAAAAAAGAAAAAGAAAAAGAAAAGGCCATTTCGCTATATCCCCATCTCCATGTGGCCCCGTCGCAACCGGCATTATCGCCGAGGAGAATGACGGAGTATGTGGAGTGCTCATCGATTTTTTTTCCTTACCTACGCATAGCTTTGGTCTTGTATGATTTTGCTATTTGTTGGCTTGATTTTTGTGTGCGTGTGTACATGTTGGTTGTGTGCATCTTAGCTATGCAGAGGCCGGGTGTATATCCTCTTGATGCTCTATTTTGAATCAATAAAATCCATCCTTTATCGAAAAATGACGCTGCGGTTCTCGAGTAACCTGGTAGCCCTTTTGGTAATCTTCTAGAATACCCTTCTCTACCTATTTTCGGCGTTTTTTTTTTGTTTTTGAAGTATTGGTATTCTGCTAGGGTTGCTCTAAGTTCTCACCTGGTGCGGCGAGAAACTCGTGTGGCTCTTCAAAACCTTCTAAACTAGTTCGAATTGTGTGGGATTGGTATGTTGGTGTTCATTCGCCTAAATGTCCCTACAGAACTCACTAGGGAATCGACGGAGCAAATGGATTCTCAAAAGAGAAACATCCACACAAACTCGGTGCGGCGTATTTCGAGTCAAAAACAAAATGTTATGTGATCGACATCTCCCTAGATGAACTTTTCTTTTTTAGAAGCTCCTTGGATGAACTAGAAACATTTTACAGTCTACAGCACGAAAGATTTCTACCATGAGGCCCATGAAGCACTTTGACTGCATCTATCACCGACACACAAAAGCATGGCAGGCAAATATATTTGAGCCAAACCACAGCTACGGATCTGAAACCAGACCCCAGGAAAGGAAGCATTTCATCGCCATGCACTGAATGAAGGTCACACGCCAACCCTACCTTGCCCCACAAACAGACCACCATACCCGATTTATCCACATGTCGGTAACGAGCTAAAAATGAAGGGAAAAAACATAATATACATACTGTCTGAAAACGTAAAAAAACGAACAAAAAAAACGGCGACGCGATTACTTAGGTGGCGCGAAACTATGTCACCAGCGGGCAACGTTTAACTAGAGTAGTTATGTCTCAGTACCACGCGCACGGTCGATTACAGTAGTGAAGTTCATAGCAAAGAAGAGGATCCACTCTTCACTCATGGGCAGCTCAGAGCATCAGACCGTGTAGGACTGCTGGATCGTCTCGATGTCGAGACCCTTCAGCTTGACGACGGACTCCACGTGCCCTTTGAGCGTATGAAGCTCCCTCAACCTGTAGCAAACCATGACAGCAAAGTTAGTTTCACATCCTTGTCGACAAACACAAATCACCATTGCATGCCTGCCCACTGATGATACTCCAGAGATGACACATGGATGTCCAGAGATGAAGTCATGAGTAATAATGAGCCAATGAGGGACCAGGGGAAATTATATGCAAGGAAGGGCTATGATTGGTTGGTCCCGCGTACCTCGCAATCTCGGCCCTCCTCTTGGCCTCTTCAGCCATGTGATTCAGCTCATTGTAGCCCCCCTTCTCCGAGAACATCTTGGCATCCGGTGGCTGCAGCCCATGGAGGGTCCTCTGAGCGTGTGCCCACTTGAGCTCCCTCTCCTCCTTGCCAAAGTCTTTCTTCCTTGTGAACGCGATCTACGGAAAGATGAACATTAGTCAGTCATGCATGGTAAATGGCCCGACAGGCCAAGAAAGTTGTGCAGCACAGCACACATGTTATTATTATTACCCTTTGGTCGATGACGAGGTCCCACGCTTTGCCGCTCAGAGTGTATCGGATGAGGAACTTGATGATATCGAGCGGGAGGTATGTGATGATATTGTAGAGCCACACGACGCCGGCCCAGCCCCACCCGATGCCTTTGATCTGAGTGAACCGCCAGTCAGCATACACCGCGATCAGCGTAGCAATCTGCAAATATTAAATGGGAAGGTTTTTTTAGCTTGATGTGCTTTTCTCCTGAAGCAGTTCATTTATAAGAGGGAGCAGACCAGCTGTGCAACGAAGAACGCAAAGACCAGTAGAAACCCAGGACGCTCGGCAAATGACCAGCTGCGCGACCTGGTGACAAAGATGAGGGCTTGGCTGATGGTGCTGACTTGGAGGTAAATGGCAGCCGCGAGCTTTTGGAAATCGTCCTGAGCTGTCTTCTCGAGGCTTTCGACATGAAACAACCTCTGAAATTTTATTAACAGTAAGCGTCAGTAAGTTGAAGTAGAGATCATGAAAGTAGTTATCAGAAGTTTGCCTTGGACACTGCAATTTCCCTAACATTCACAAAAATATATTTTTTGTTCACTTAAGCGCAGTGCTCCTTACCGGGAAAAAGTTTGTCTTGTACGCAGCCCAGAAGAAGATGACCGTCATTATTGCCAAGTATCCACCAAGGATAACTCCAGTTGTGAAGATCTCAGCCAGCTTCCAGCTGTCGGGTAGTGGAGATGGTTTTACCCGATCCTTTGATATAGTCATGATGGTACCTATCAACCACAAGTTCACAACAAATGGTTAAAGAGGTTTAAATATTTATACTTTTGGATTCTACTTCTGTTCTGAAACAGAGGAGGGGGGTAGAGGGATGGTACCATCATTTAGAATCGCTATGATCAGGACCATGAACGGTGGGAAGTCGAATTTCCAGATGAGGGCAAGTAGCATAAATCCAAGCTGTTAAAGGTCAGCGGAAAAGGAAGATACAGAGTTAACCCTGAAGCAAGGCATATGGGCCAGATGGGCGAAACTTCAGTGCTTAAGATGAATATATATTCCAAAAACATTCAAGCGTACAGATCTCGTAACCTTTGCTAAGTTGAATAAGTGAAATTTTGATCCCCAACAGAAGTATACAAACACAAGAAAAACTTACCACAATACGAATTGTGATGGAGACAGCATAGATCTGCACGCATCGCAATGCATTAGCCATATATATAGCACGAGCAAAAAAGTAGGAAATAATACTCAGGCACATTATCACATACAGTGTAGTTCTTCATACGCTGGAAAATCGCACGGCTGGTAAGCACGGCACTGATGATCACGCTGAGGCCTGGTTCTGTGAGGACAATATCTGAAGCACTCCTGGCTGCATCAGTCGCGTCAGCAACCGCAATACCAATATCTGCTTTCTTTAGGGCTGGAGCATCATTTACTCCATCACCCGTCATTCCACAGATGTGCTTTCGTGCTTGCAGGCGTTTCACAATCTCATACTTGTGCTCTGGAGAAAAAGCAATGACTCGGTCAATGTGGAATTAAAAATATTTGTTCGCTCTCCCAACTCCCTGTTTTTGCAGTGCTGTAATTTCATTCATAAAAAAAAAAGCATACCGGGGAAGACGCCAGCAAAGCCATCAGCTTTCTCAATGAGATCGTCAACTGGTAAAGCAGAAATGGACTCGTCTGAATTTTTCTGCCCCAGCAGAGCAGATGAAGGATACATGTTTGTACCCATTCCCAGGCGACGCCCTGTTTCCTTTCCAATGGCGAGCTGATCACCTGAATATTTGAATATTGTTTCAATGAAACTATTACTTTTTTTCTGAGAAGGAATGAAACTATTACCTGTGATCATCTTGACATTAACACCAAGGTTAAGTGCCCTCCGAATTGTTTCAGCACTGTCATGTCTTGGAGGATCAAAAAGTGGCATCAGACCAGCAAAGTGCCATGGGCCACCAGGACTTTCTTTCCTCCCATCTGGTACTTCCTGCATGGAAGGACAGGATATACACTGTTAAGACAACATATACCAAAAACAGATACAAAAAAAAACTAATTAAGGTCGACCGACGGTAGTCATACAGATACATAAGCCAGAATGTTTGCAAATACTAGCTTAAGTCGGGCTTAGTAATTTTAGTTTAAGTTTTCATGAAATCCTTCTCTGACTGAACGGTGGATAATGAATAGCAGCCTAAGATAGAGGGTACATTGTAATTTTTCTCACCTGATACGCTACAGCAAGCGACCGAAGTCCACGCTCTGCAAATTTGTCAATCACAGCATGGACCCTCCGCTCTATCTCCGATGTGTTGTGAGCGAGGTGAAGAATCTACAGTCAGCTCATTGGGTTCACAACAGTCATGAGCATAATATTTCCTTCCATAAGGCAATGCTAGGATATCAACATGAAAACAGTTCATTCTTGTGGTACCTGCTCGGGTGCGCCCTTACTAACACGGTGCATTTTGCCATCAGCGTCAATGTATGTCAGCGCCGTCCTCTTGTCAGTAGGATTGAATGGCAGAAAATGAACTTCTTGAATACCAGCACGTGCCTGCGTGAACATATGGGCAGACAGTCATTTCAGCATATAAAACGAGGTAAAATCATCTGCCAGCGCATCGACAAAGTATTGTACGGTACCTCTTTCGGATCAGCTAGCATCCCAACAATTGCTGTATCAATAGCATCTTGGTTTTCTGTTCGAGACGCTCTAGCAGCCATGAGAATCACCTGGTCCTGAGTGATGCCTCTTTCGAAAACCTGGGCAAGACTTGTTTTAATAAGATGTATGGATCAGAAAAAGAATGCAAGAGTTAAAGTAATATCCTCGTCTTACCTCAACAAGGTTCTTGTCCACGGTAAGCTTATTGAGGGTCAAAGTTCCAGTTTTATCACTGCAAAGAACATCCATGCCCGCCATCTCCTCGATTGCAGTCATTCTCTTTGTGATAGCTCCCTGAAAAAAAATCATACCATGGTTCAGTTAAGTAATGCAGATTAAAAAAAACTGAAAACCAAACTATGTTATGCTCCAGGTGAAAACCTGTTGAGATAATCGATGTGACCCGATAGCCATAGTCACGGATAAGACCGTTGGCATGGCTATTGGAATGCCTCCAATGAGAAGGACCAGGAGGTTGTCGATTCCAGGGCGGTACCCCCTGTGCTGGATAGGATACATTACAATGATCTCGATGAACATTCCCACACCAATCGAACAAATGCAGAAGTTCCCAATGGCCGTCAGAACCTGCACCGGTAGGATAACAGTAATAATATTGTCATCTATGTCGATGGTCCAATCAAGAAAACAGAGACATCAGCTAGGTGAAGGTGAGGGCTTGAGTCTTGCCTTCTGAAAATGGCCCACTTGGTTAGTGGAGTCAACAAGGTGTGCAGCCTTTCCGAAGAAGGTGTGGACACCGGTGGCGATCACGACGGCTTCGATCTCTCCTTGCTTGACCGTCGAGCCGGAGTAGACGCCATCACCGGGGCCTTTGGTGGCCGGCAACGATTCTCCGGTCAGGGCAGACTACAACACAAGACAAGAGAAGAGAAATTATGTTATGAGCAGATGCCTTTATATAACAAATAAAGAAGAGTGGAAAGGGAAGGACCTGATCAATCTTGAGAGGGTCTCCCTCCAGGAGGCGTGCGTCTGCAGGTATGATGTCTCCGAGCTTGATGCTGATGACGTCCCCTGGCACGAGGATGGCGGCGTCTTCCTCGGTCCACCGGCCGTCGCGAAGAATCTGAAGATGACAGAAAAATTCAGACTTGTGAATGGGCTCTGCTGGGACACCTCAACTCAAAAAATCGCCATGTAGGCATACTGAAGCAGCATAGTGTGGTAAGTAGGTGGCAGAAGAAATGACCTTGGCTTTGGGGGCGAGACGGGCCATGAGCGCGGCGGCGGCGTTGCCGGCATTGTTCTCCTCGATGAAACTGATGGTGGAATTGATAACCAGCAGGGTGATGATGCCGATGAAGTCCTGCCAGTCCGGCGGCTTATTCTGATTGATTGATTGATGGCAGCAAAATCACACAAGAATATTAAAAGAAAAGATGTTAGATGGTGACCCAATCTTGAACTGTAAGTTCCTAAGCAACAAAAAACTACGTAGTAAGATTTGTTCAGTGGTTGAGGGGTTTGAGGAACCACTTGTCCTCAACTAGAATCTTCAAGTTGAGAATTTTTCAGGTTGAGGAACCACTTGCCCTGATGACACACACGCACAGTTAAACACGGCATACATACAAGATGTGAAATGACCCAATCTTGGACTGTAAATTTGTGTATGCAGTGCAGTAAGCAAGATGAGAAGGAAAAAGAAAATAATTTCTTGAGAAGTTGAGATGCCTGTCCGTGCTTACCCCTCCGTTGGCGAGCGCGATGGCCATGATGGCGGCGGCCTCCATGACCCAGGAGAGCGGGTTCCACATGAAGCCCAGGAACTTGAGCACCTTGCTCTCCTCCTTCTCCTCCAGCTTGTTGGCGCCGAAGATTTGGAGCCGCTGCCGCGCCTGCTCCCCGGTGAGCCCCTCGCGGCTGCATCTCAGGTTGTCGAACACCTCCTCCAGGGGGATGTTCTCCTGCAGCAGCACCAAGAAGAAGCAGAGCCGAAGTTGAGGAACAGAGCAGCAGCAGCACCAAGAAGAAGCAGAGCCGAAGTTGAGGAACAGAGCAGCAGCAGCACCAAGAAGAAGCAGAGCCGAAGTTGAGGAACAGAGCAGCAGCAGCACCAAGAAGAAGCAGAGCCGAAGTTGAGGAACAGAGCAGCAGCCCGTAGGAACTAACCAAGATTGATTGAAGGGCGAAACAAGGGGGAGATGGTACAATGTCTGAACCAAGAAGTGGAATTTAGAGGAGGAGAGGAACCCCTTGCGGCTGCGGCGAATCAAAGGCGGCGCAAGAAGCTCCAAATCCCCCCCAAGAAAGAACCCGCCCAAGAAGCCCGGGTGAGGAGAGGAGAGGAGAGGAGAGGAGAGCGGAAGAGGCCGCGGCGGTGAGGTGCGTACCAGGTCGACGACCTCCTTGAGGACGGCCTCCAGGTTTCCGGCCTCCTTCTCGGCCATGGCGGCGCAGGGATCTCCCTCCCTCCCTCCGCCTCCCTTGCTCGGTGGGAGGGTCGGCGGTTCCCCTCGCCGGAACCAAGATCTTTTCACCTCCGCGGATGGAGTGGAGTTCTTGCGGGTGGTTGGACTGGACTGGACTGGACTGGAGTAACTGCAGAAGAGGAGGAGGAGGAAGAATGGAGAAGGCGTGGGAGGCAAAGAGGGTGGCAGCCGCAGCACCGCTGGAGCCTGGAGGAAGAGGAAGGCAGTAAATAACGAATTAATGAAACGGAAACGGAAATTCCTGTCTACACACGGCACATGGGGTGTTAATTTAGGAGGGAAAAATGGAAATTTTTGGACAAAAGGAAAACTGAGGTCCCTTCCTCCCCCTCTCTCTTTGTGTTTCATTGTGAAGGTGACGTAGAGTGGGATTTTGGCATATCTTTCTCTGATGCAAAAGGAAATTTTTATCCGCATAGGGTGAGAAGCCACGTGGGAGGGGCGGAGAAATTTCCGGGCAAAGGGACGGACGATCCTCCACGCTACGCTACCAGTGTCGGATCGGTGACCACGCGGACCGTTGGATCGTGGCGCACGCAGCCGTCGGATTCGCGTGGCCAGTGGTCGATCGCCGGGGGCCGCGATGTGTCGAGCGAATGAGGAAAAGGAGGGGAAGGGATAAGGTCGAAGGCGCTTCCGCGTGGGGTGACGAGCGTGCGGGAGGCGACCAACTCAGGTTGAGGTTGGTTAGCCGATTTTGACTTTTTTTTGGATTAACTTGACGAAACATACAAACATGAAGAAAAAAACGCAGGAATAGAGTGTCATGTCCTCTTATATCATGTAGGATTACCAAACTAGACGAATTTGGATGAAAGGGTGTTTGACAACACAGGGGAAATAAAGGGTTTGAGTGTATGAAGATTTAAGTTCAAAATGTAGTACAATCAATTTTAATCAAGTATTCCTAAGAATTCCAATCCAACGAATGAAGACGGCCACCGTAAGAAAATTTTCCAAGGATTTAAATCATATCGGATCCTATGGCTTTCTTCTACTATTGTGAAGGCTTTGATAGATAAATTCCACGGCACATCAATATGTATGTATTAATGTGTGTACGTAATTAACTAATACCTACCTATCTTACTTAAGAAGATGTAAGGTTCCATCATTATATCATACTACCCCCATGCTTGATCGGTGCTTCAACTAGTAACAGGGAGTACTAAACTAATACCCGGCCCCAACATAGATTCTCATTCTACCAATCAATCTATCTGTTCAGCGGTCTAATGATTAACTACAATCTAAGCGAGGGATTAGATTAAGCGAGAGCTTCGACTAAACTAGTATGTGAACAAACCCAACAAACAGTTTGGTACTTCCTTAATGATCTAAACGCTCTTATATTTTTTTACGGAGGGAGTATCACACTACTGTTA
>NC_041389.1:4589205-4612959 GCF_002162155.2 Triticum dicoccoides
CAGACATCTCACACCAAGAGGCCAGCTCCATTCATTTTCACCCACCCACCTACCTACCTGTCCACCCCTATCTTCTTTCTTTCTCAATGTGTTGATCAGGCAATCAATTTCAGAACGCATGCTACTTATTTTCTCTCCAAGTTGCGCTTTACCATTTCCCGTAAAATGGGCAAAAAGATGAGCGTTAGCCATTGTTGTGCACAAATCCAAAAGGACAACTTGGGCTCCATATTATCTTTGCCCTTTTTTCGTTGGAACGAATGAAGGTTATAGCAAAGCTGGTGCGAAACCAACGACCCCTTCTTCTATTTTTCAATCCACTTCTGATCGTGGGAGTGTAATTAGAGATCAATTCGAAATTAAAGACGTCTGTCGAATTTCACGACAAAATCGATTCGTCAACCATCTTGCTTCCAATTCCAGATTAGGTGCCATATGAAATGTACATGAAGCATGCACCTTTTTGTGATGTCTGGAACACCGAAATGAGACATGAAATGAGAGCATTGGTTTTTATTTTATTTTAGCAGGGAACTGTCAAATCCATTTATTAAAAAAGGGGTATTATAAAAACACCCCCAAATCAATGTCAATGTATCCACCATCATATATTTTTTCATAATGTATTTGGTCAATATTGAAGTTGTTGCTACAAAGGAAATTTTTGGACGACCCTTTCTCTCTCTCTCTCTCTTTGTGTGTCACCGTGAAAGAGTGTCTGCTGGTGCTGACACGTGTTGGCACCCTCGTTCACTCACGTGAGATTTTGGCCTATTTTATTGGGAAAAGGAGATTCCTATCTACATAGAGTGAGAGAGATGGCACATGGGAGGGAAAACGGAAATGTTTGAACGGAGGAACGGAGGAACGGAGGGCCCTTTCTCTCTCTCTTTTCTCTTCGTGTGACTGAAAAAGGCACATGGGTCTATTTGACTGAAAAAGGAAATTCCTATCCACATAGAGTGATAAGGCACATGGGAGGGGCAAAGGAAAATTCTGCACAAAAGAATGGAGGATCCTCTACACTACACTACCGGCATCGGATCTATGAGCATGCGGACCGCTGGATCATGCTACACGTAGCCGTTAGATCCACGCCGTCGGACCGAAGGATTGTCGGGGCGCACGATCTGGCGAGCGAACAATGAGAAAGAGGGAAAGAGATAAGCTATGAGACGCCTCGAGTGTGGGGCATGCATGGGCGGTGCATGACGAGCGTGAGGGAGACGACCGACCGAGGCTGAGATTGGTCAGCCGATTTGGACCTTTTTTGGACTCACTACACACGAACATGAATAAGCGGAGTATCATGTTCTCTTGTATTATGTAGGACTACCAAACTATAGGAATTTGGACAAAAGAGTGTTTGATAGCACAAGAAAAAACAAAGGATTTCAATCAAAGAGTTTATGTGTATGAAAATTTATTTAGTTTATGTGTATGAAAATTTACCTTCAAAATATAGTACAAATGAATTTTATACAAGTGTTCGTAAGAATACCAGTCTAATGAATCAAGATGACTACCGCAAGAAAAAAATCCTATGGGATTTATGTGGTTTTCTTCTACTATTGTTTAGGTCTTGATAGATAAAATCAGCGGCACATCAATATGTATGTACCCCATTCGTCACTTAATATAAGACGTTTTTTTTTCGAGAAACTTCCAATCTATTCATTTTCAATCATGACAGCACAACAAATGTCAGAAATAATAAAAATTACATCCAAATTCGTAGACCACCTAGCGACGACTACAAGCACTGAAGCGAGCCGAAGGGGCGCCGCCATCATCGCCCCTCCCAGTCAAAGCCGGACTAAACTTATTGTAGTAGACAGTCGGAAAGTCGTCGTGCTAAGGCCTCATAGGACCAGCACACTAGAGCAGCAACCGCTGCCGATGAAAAGACGTGTAGATCGGAAGGATCCAACCTGAAGACACAAGAAGATAGACGAACGAAGACCAGATCCGAGTAGGTCCACCAAAGACAAGCACAGATGAAATTTCGCGAGATCCACCGGATACACAACTCCACAAGCCCTCCGACCATGCAAGATGCACCACCGGGACTGGGGCTAGGCGGGGAGAACCTTATTCCATCTTCAGGGAGCCGCTGTCGTCTCACCTTCGTGAGCAAGACATAAACTTAACAAAACTTGGAAATACATCTGAAAACGGGGCGTTCCTGGTGGTAAGGACCGGGATCCACCACGTTTCGGTGGCCCTAGGGCCGCCAGAGACGCTGACGGGGACAGATGACCTAGACTGTTTTTAGAGGCGGCGGCGTCCGGCTGGGTCCTTAATATAGGACGTTTTTGACGTTACCAAAGACTTAAAAAACATCTTACAAAAAGTTAAAGAGGTAGTATTAATTTGTGTATGTTATTAACTACTGATAGTACTTATCTCTCGTGCTTAAAGAAGACATAAAGTTCCGTGGTTCGCTCATATTTTGCACAACCTTACACAAGCTTTCCTTTCCTTTTCCCATTTTGATTTTCCCCCTCACATCTCTGGGTTATTTTATCATCGTTTTTTCCCCTTAAAACCGTCCATGGACCATGGCATGCTTGATTGGTGCTTCAACTAGTATCAAGGAGTACTAAACTAACATAGATTCTCATTCTACCAACCAATGTGTCTGTCCAGCGGTCTAATAATTAATTACAACCTCAGTGAGGGATTAGATTAAGCAAGAGCTTTCAGTAAATTAATAGGTGACCACACCCATCAAGCGGTTTGGTTTCATCTTTGGATTCCCAAAACGTCTCACACCAAGAGGCCAACTCCATCCATTTTCACCCACCCACCTACCTACCTATCCACACCTATCTTTTTTTCTCAATTTGTTGATCAGGGCAATCAATTTCAGAATGCAGACAGCATGCCATGTATCTCCGGGTAATTTTCTATCCAAGTTGCATTTTACCATTTCCTGCAAAATGAGAGAAAAGATGACGGTTAGCAATTGTGCACCAATCCAAAAGAAGAACCGTGCTCTCTCTCTCTCTCTCTCTCTCTCTCTCTCTCTCTCTCTCTCTCTCTTAGTCGTCTTATCTTTGCCTTTTTTGGGTTTGTAATGAATGAAGAATATAGTAAAAGTGGTGAGAAGCCAACGACCCCTTCTTCTGTTTTCCACTCCACTATCAAGAGAGTGTAATTAGAGATTGATATGAAGTTAAACACGTCCGTCGAATTCCACGACAAAATCGATTCGCCAACCATCTTGCTTCCAATTCCATTTTAGGTGCCAGATAAAATGTACACGAAGCATGTACCTTTTTGTGCTGTTTGGATGACCGTCAAAATAAGACATGAGATGAGCTTACATTTTTTACTAAGAGGTGTTATAAGAACATCCTCAAATCAATAACAGTATATCTACCATCAGATATATTTTTGTGATGTATTTTGTAGTTGTTGGATTTTTCTTCTATACATTGGATCAAACTTAGAAATGATGAATTTTAACTGAAATTTATACACTATGAAAGAGTGTCGACACTCACACTTAATTGGCACCCTCGTTCATGTGAGATTTTGGCCTATTTTTATTTATTATAAAAGGAAATTCCTATCTACATCGAGTGAGAAGGCACATGGGAGGGACAGGGGAAATTTCTGGACAAAGGAATGGAGGATCGTCTACACCACACTACCGCTGTCGGATCAGTGACCATGCAGACCGTTGGATCATGTCGCACGCAGCCGTTGGGTTTGCGTGGTCAGTGGTCAGACCGGAGGATCGTCAGGGTGCACGATGTGTCGAGCGAATGAGGAAAAAGAGGGGAAGGTATAAGGTCGGAGGCGCATCTCGCATGGGGCACGCATGGGCGGTGCGTGACAAGCATGCGGGAGGCAACCGACCGAGGGTGAGGCTGGTCAGCCGATTTCGACTTTTTTGGGATTAACTTGACGAAACACACGAACATGAAAAACACAGGAATAGAGTGCCATGTCCTCTTATATCCACTAGTAGAAAAGGGGGCAATGGTCCAGGCCGGGTCAGCCCATTAGTCCCGGTTCAATCCAGAACCGGGACCAATGGGGACGTTGGACCCGGTTCGTGAGCCCCGGGGGCCGGCCGGGCCACGTGGGCCATTGGTCCTGGTTCGTATGGACCTTTTGGTCCCGGTTGGTGGGACGAACCGGGACCAATGTGCCTTGCTCTTGGCCCACCACCATTGGTCCCGGTTGGTGGCCTGAACCGGGACCAAAGGCTTCCCTTTAGTCCCGGTTCAAGTCATGAACCGGGACCAATTAGTTGCCTATATATACCCCTCGCCCGCGAGCAGAGCACTCTCACTGCTCTGTTTTTCGTGGCCGGCGAGGAGAGAGCTTTGTGGTGCTCTAGCTCACCTCCTATGCACACGAGGTGTTCGATGGAATGCCCGAGGCACACTACTTAAGCTTTCTTCTCTCCAAGCTCGACCTCCAAGCTCCATTTTCCTCAATATTTGTCTAGGTTTAGCGGTCCGTCACGTCCCGTCCCCATCTTCACCGTCGTCGATCGCCCGCGCCGATCTCGTCGCCAGCACCACCGTGGTGAGCCTCTTGTTCTTATCTTATTTCTGAAAGGAAAAAAAATCTTACTTGTATGTTTATATAGATACTTGTATAATTTTCTTACTTTTATTATTGCATCTTATATAGTGCGATGGTTTTGGTATCCGCCCCCGTCGGTCCTCGTCCTGTCTATGATTCGGATGTGGTATATATATTATCTTTTCATAACTATTGTTTCATCTATTGTTTATGACAATTATGCCGACCAACGTGACATAGATTCTATTTATCTAGGAGGTTGTTGAACCGGAAATTCCAACTGACCCTATTGTCGAGAGGTTAAATTTAGTTGAAGAAGAAAACAATTTCTTGAAGGAAAAAATTAGAAAAATTGAGGAGGAGAAGATGATATTGGAGTTGCATGTTGCGGATGTCGTGGATGATCACAAGATCAAGATGGATGCAATGCGCTTGAAGATTAGAAAGATTAGAAAATATGTCATTCATACCGAGGCTTGGTATCATTATGCCGTTGGATCAGTTGTTACATTGGTTGCGATTATGATCGCATTTGTTTTCGCATTGAAATGTTTTACATAGTTTCAATGTATGGTTTAATTAATTTAGATGCTCTGTAGAGCTTTATGTTGTTAGATGAGAACTATGTATGTACTTTGGTTTTAATGTGATGATGAACTTCTATTAATTTGGTCACTTAATTATCTATTCATGATGTTTTGTAATGATTTTTGACACACTTAATTATATATAATGCACGCAGATGAACCGGCAATGGATGTACGGTTCAAGACACACCTCCGAGTACATTAAGGGCGTGCATGAATTTCTCGAAGTGGCTGAGGCAAACAAGCAGAATGGTTTTATGTGTTGTCCATGCCCTATATGTGGGAATACGAAGTCTTACTCTGACCGGAAAATCCTTCACACCCACCTGCTTTACAAGGGTTTCATGCCACACTATAATGTTTGGACGAGGCACGGAGAAATAGGGGTTATGATGGAAGACGGCGAAGAAGAAAAGTACGATGACAACTATGTGCCCCCTAAATACGGTGATGCTACTGAAGATCAATAGGAACCAGACGATGTGCATGATGATGCTGCAACAGGCGAAGCTGCTGAAGATCAAGAGGAACCAGACGATGTGCCCGATGATGATGATCTCTGCCGGGTCATTGTCGATGCAAGGACGCAATGCGAAAGTCAAAAGGAGAAGCTGAAGTTCGATCGCATGTTAGAGGACCACAAAAAAGGGTTGTACCCCAATTGCGAAGATGGCAACACAAAGCTCGGTACCGTACTGGAATTGCCGCAGTGGAAGGCAGAGAATGCTGTGCCTGACAAAGGATTTGAGAAGCTACTGAAAATATTGAAGAAGAAGCTTCCAAAGGATAACGAATTGCCCGACAGTACATACGCAGCAAAGAAGGTCGTATGCCCTCTAGGATTGGAGGTGCAGAAGATACATGCATGCCCTGATGACTGCATCCTCTACCACGGTGCATACAAGGATCTGAACGCATGCCCGGTATGCGGTGCATTACGGTATAAGATCAGACGAGATGACCCTGGTGATGTTGACGGCGAGCCCCCCAGAAAGAGGGTTCCTGCAAAGGTGATGTGGTATGCTCCTATAATACCACGGTTGAAACGTCTGTTCAGAAATGGAGAGCATGCCAAGTTGATGCGATGGCACAGTGAGGACCGTAAGAAAGACGGGAAGTTGAGAGCACCCGCTGACGGGTCACAGTGGAGAAAAATCAAGAGAAAGTACTGGGATGAGTTTGCAAGTGACCCAAGGAACATATGGTTTGCTTTAAGTGCGGATGGCATTAATCCTTTCGGGGAGCAGAGCAGCAATCACAGCACTTGGCCCGTGACTCTATGTATTTATAACCTTCCTCCTTGGATGTGCATGAATCGGAAGTTCATTATGATGCCAGTTCTCATCCAAGGCCCTAAGCAACCCGGCAACGACATTGATGTGTACCTAAGACCATTAGTTGAAGAACTTTTACAACTGTGGAATGGAAACGGTGTACGTACGTGGGATGAGCACAAACAGGAGGAATTTCACCTAAAGGCGTTGCTGTTCGTGACCATCAACGATTGGCCCGCTCTCAGTAACCTTTCTGGACAGACAAACAAGGGATACCACGCATGCACGCACTGTTTACTTGACACCGATAGTATATAAGAAAGTGCTAGTTATCGACTAGAGGGGGGGTGAATAGGTGATTTTTATGAAAGTCTTCAAAACATGGAAGTTTCAAAGACGAACAATAAAAATAACCTAATTGATATGCAGCAGAAGATAAACTATAACAAGCAAGCCATAGTCAAGTATGCAATATCGTTACCGTACGAAGACTAATAGCAGCTAGGTAGTAGGATCAGGATGGAAGATAGTATGAAGCCAATCAACAATAGTAGTCAAGAAATGAAGTCAATCAGATAAGACAGATAAGCAATGACTTCACGAAGACAAACTCAAAGTAAAGGAGGGAAGAGATAGAACCAGTCACTTGTTGAAGACACAGGATTTGTTGGACCAGTTCCAGTTGCTGTGACAACTGTACGTCTGGTTAGGGAGGCTGAGATTCAACTCAGAAGACCGTGTCTTCACCTTATTCCCCTTGAGCTAAGGACACCCAGTCCTTGCCCAATCACTCTGGTAAGTCTTCAAGGTAGACTTCCAAACCTTCACAGACTCCATTCACCCGGCAATCCACAATGACTCTTGGATGCTCAGAACGAGACGCCTAACCGGCTGGAGGATACACAGTCCTCAAGTGTAATAAGTCTTCAGGTCACACAGACAGAAAGACTTCAGTGATGCCTAACACTCTTTGGCTCTGGGTGTTTGGGCTTTGTCCTCGCAAGGATTTCTCTCTCTCAAATGCTTTGAGGTGGGTTGCTCTCAAACGACGAAAGCCGTATATTAACTCTGAGCAGCCACCAATTTATGGTGTAGGGGGTGGGCTATTTATAGCCACTAGGCAACCCGACCTGATTTGTCCGAAATGACCCTGGGTCACTAAGGAACTGACACGAGTTCCAATGGTCAGATTTCAAACACACACGACAACTTTACTTGGGCTACAAGCAAAGCTGACTCATCCAACTCTGGATAAGATTTGCTCTCATTGTCTTCGCTCGAAGACATAGGATTTAGGTTGAGCATCACTTCAGTCACTCTGACTTAGTTCACTTGGACCCCACTTAACAGTAGGGTGGTTCCTATGACTCAACAAAGAAGAAAAGGAAACAACGAAACCACACAGTCTTCGTGCTCCATAGTCTTCACTCAATGTCTTCTCATGTCATAGTCTTCAATATGAATATCTTCTCATACCACCATTGTCGTCAATGTCTTCATACATTTTTAGGGGTCATCTCCGGTAGGTAAACCGAATCAATGAGGGACACTACCTGCGTTATCCTGCAATTCTCACAAACGCATTAGTCCCTCAACCAACTTTGTCGTCAATACTCCAAAACCAACTAGGGGTGGCACTAGATGCACTTACAATCTCCCCCTTTTTGGTGATTGATAACAAACTGGTTGAAGTTTTCAACGGGGATAAAGTATGTGAAATTATAAAGGATAGGAATTTGTCTTCATAAGTAGCAAGGGCTCCCCCTGAAGATGTGCATATAAATAATTTTGCTTTTGGAATGCAAATGCATATGGCAGGTTGTACTTGTGGAGATCCACTTCAACTTATGAAGATAATTCATCATGCATGAAATGATATAGCATATAGGATGACATGCATAATGAAAAATGGACGTCTGCAGGATGATCTAAGTGCGGAAGTTATCATCGCACGTGGAAATGCAAATAAGTAGCAGACGACCATCAAGTTTAAGTGTTACAACTCAGAGAACCAAATGTTTCAAAACGCAAGAGTTGTAAGCACGAGGCAAAATATAACGCAACCGCCCATATGAACCCGCTTGAAGACTATCAACTCATACGCTTCTCCCCCTTTTGTCAGTAATGACCAAAAAGGTTTGAAGACATAGAGCATCTACTCGTCTTCTTGATGAGTAGGTGAAGCAGTAGGGTTGTCGTCGTTGGGTGGCGTTGCAGATGAACTTGGTGCAGTGTCGATGCGCGCAGTAGTAGTAGGAGGTGGTGAAGTAGCATCATCTTCATCATCGATCACTCTGGCATTTACCGTTGCCGCGGAGGAAGAATATTCAGAGTCTTCAAGAGATGGAGTTCTTCGTAGGACAGCATTCCATGGAGGAGTGGAGTCAAACTGAAATCTTTCATTGAAGCCATCGTCTTGAAGATCTGCTTCAGCACTAAGCAGGGTCAAACTCTTCCATGATCGCCGGCAAGTTTCATGAGCAACAAAGGCATTCTTGGTGGTAAGGTTGCGAATGCGATTGACATCCACCAAGAGGCTTTGCATCTGTCTCTTGAGCCAGAAATGATGCTTATCCTGTTTCTGATGAAGGGCCACAAGAAGTTCTCGGTCATTGAGAACGCGAGAACGCTTCCGAGGCCTTTGGGCAATGGTGCTTTCAGTGGCTTCAGTAGGTGCTCGATGAGGCAGACGAGTCTTTCCAGCCAATGGATAGATTCGTGTAGCTGCTTGAACACCTTCAATGGGTTGAGTGAAGCTTTGGTGCTCGGCATTCTGAAGACAAAGAGGCTTCTTGGCAGGGTCAGGATATATAGCTTCAACTGACATATCAACCTCAGGTAGAGAAATCACATGATTGCAAGCAGAAGGTTGATAGTTGACAGTAGAGTGTCGCTTTATGAGGCGCATGACCCATGGAGCATAAAACTTCAGACCAAAGAGATCAGAGCCGGAGGCAGCAAGTTGTCTGATGAAGAAATCTTGTGCATTGAAGCTGATGCCATTGAAAATGTAGAAGACCAAAGTCTTCATAGCTCCTTCAAGCTTTGCCGCTGATGAATGTCCTTTGATAGGCCATAGAGTCCGCCTGATGATGTGATATATGGTGCGTGGCAGATACTCAAGGTCTTCAACAAAGAACTCTGTTGGATATTCAGCGTCACGTGGCAAAGGCTTCATCATGCTCAGCATCTGACTCATATTGGGTTCAGGCCTATGAAAGATGCTTTCCAGGGCATTGCGATGATGTTGACAGCCAGGTTCATAGAGTTCTCCGGGAGTGGACATGCCTGTAAGCTCGATGATATCCATAGCTTTGGCTTCATGATGAACATTTCCGGTCATCCACTCGAGAACCCAAGTCTTCATATCTCTGTTGTAGCCGCGAATGTGCAGTGTGACATAGAATTGAAGCAATAGTTCTTCATTCCAATGTTCTTTATCTGTGACAAAACTGAGTAGCCCAGCATCACGAAAGCAGTCAAGTGCTTCTTCTAAGCAGGGCAGTCCAGTAATGGCTTCAGTGTCGAGGCGCATATGAGGGAAGATGCGCCCTTGATCATACAGAACACAGGAGTAATAGCTTCGTTGCTGATGACTCCAGAATCGATCTGATGCAATTCTTGGCTTCGTGTAGGGGTTCTTCGAGCTATCAAAGAATGTGTTGTGGCTCTTGAAGCCATTTGCATTGAAGGATCCGACAGTGGTGGTAGCACCAGGAAATCTTGGTAGTCTTGGCTTGGGCTTCTGGACCTGAGGCCTATGCTCAATGTGATAGTCAAATTGAGGACCAGAGACATTAGGCGGAGGGACCAGAACGGGCCATCTGACTGTTGTTAGCTCTCCATGGTTATATGCTTGCTCAATTGTATAGGGCCTTGGGGCTGGAACAGGAGCAGTGGCAGCAGCTGAGGCTTCAAGTTGCATAACAGGTGCTTCAGGAGCAGTAGCCTCACTAGCTTCAGGTGCAGTGGCCGCATTAGCTTCAGGCACACTGGTTGTTGCAAGCTCCACATTAGCTTCAGCCATGACAATGTCATCGGCTTCACTTGCGTTGGTTGTGGCAGCTTCAGGATTTTCAACCTCCAGTTGAGGAGCTGGAGGGTCAGGCATAGACACGTTCACCTCATGAACTATTTCTTCAGGTATGGGGGGAGTAGAGACACGTTCTTCTTGACGTTCTTCATCGGCTGATGCAGCCGGATTGTCTTCAGCAGCTGGTGCTTCAGATAAAGAGACATTCACAGCAGGAGTGGCTTCTGAAAACACTTGACGTGCAACAGGTTGATGATGCACTTCTCCTTCTGGAACGCTCGGAAGAGGAGCTTGAGGCCTTGGTCCTTTGCGAAGCCTTTGGAGTACAGGCGAC
The DNA here is from genome assembly GCF_002162155.2 of Triticum dicoccoides. Classification (NCBI taxonomy): domain Eukaryota; kingdom Viridiplantae; phylum Streptophyta; class Magnoliopsida; order Poales; family Poaceae; genus Triticum; species Triticum dicoccoides. The sequence continues at coordinate 4,599,979 of NC_041389.1, forward strand.
ACTTTTGGAGATGGAGTGGGCAGGCCCTCATCCTCTTCAGCTTGTACGGATGTTGTGACTTGTTGTTGTTGGGGAGTGTTGGGGGAGTCTTGTTCTTGCGGGCGATCAGCCCATGAATCATCCTGAGCAATTGGTGTCAGAGGACGACCAATGCTGATGAGTTTGCTGTTCGTATGAACAGGCGATGATACCACATTGTATTCGATCTGAGGAAGAACTTCATCATCTTCAACATTGTCATGATTACCAATGTCTTCAGCAGCGGTGGGTTCAGCTGCTGGTATATCTTCAGCTTCAGGAGCCTCTGTGGAAGCAGGCTCATGAACAGTCATGTGAAGTTCTTGGGATGCAGATGTAGGATGAATCACAGAGATGGGTTCAACAAAAAAGGGGCTCTGTGGGAGCAGCCCGATTCTTCTTAGTCTTGCGCTTCTTCTTGGAGGGAGCGACACTTCCTCTTTCTGGCTTCAGCCTCAGCAGCCCTCGTCTTCTTCTGTTCCGAAGCAGTTGTGGTGACCTTTGGCTTCGAGCCAGTCATGCTACTTGGGAAGATAGTGCGTGGAGCCTCTTGGCTTGAAGGCGCAAGCTGATCAGCAGGAAGCTTCTTCTTTTTCTTTGCTGCCATCCTGGGGTCAATGCCAGGACGACCAAGTGACTTGCGCTTCTCAGCCTCATTGTAGGCAAGCACACACTTATCAGCCAAACTCTTCATGCGCTCACGAGAGCCTTGAGCTTCTTGGCGCTTCTTCAGAAAAGCTTCTTTAAGCTCATGCATCATGACCTTGAAGTTTCTGACGTCTTGAACACTTAGCTTGGCCACATGCTTCTTGAATTGAGCCTTCTCATAATCAATCTTGTTCTTGAGCTCAACGATTCGCTGAGCGAGAGCCAGCTCAGAAGCAATGGCGCCATTGAAAGAGACACTGAGGCCAATGGGAAGCTGTAAATCTTCAAAGCTGACATTTGGGGTGTCAAACCACTCATCAATGAAATTGTGGAGAACTGCCACATCAAAGAGAGGCAAGTTGTTGAAGATTTCTGCTTCTTCCTTGCTCTTTATCAGCTGCTCAAGAGCATCATCAGCAAGATCTTCATCACTGGACAGATCAATGGGTTCTTCACGCAGAATAGCAGCAGGAGTCAGAGCTTGATCAGTATGCCTGACAAGTTGCTTTTTCTTCTCCGTCTTCTTGGAGATACGAGATTGATCTTCAGACTGCACACTGGCTTCAGGAGGTGCAGTGGCCAATGGCTTCACACGAGAAGCTTTTGGAGGTGCGGCTGATGATGAAGCCTTAATCTTCTTTGGCTTCTACGGCCTTGGAGTAGGAGCTGGGGCTTCATCAGAATCAGCATCATGATCAGAATGATCCACTTTGGCGCCTTGTACCAAGATGTAGGAGATGAGGCCATCAAGGTTTGCAAAGGGGCCAATTCTGTTTTCTTCAGCTTCACGTGTGCCATCATCACGAGGAGCAGAGGGGCCAGGATTGAAGTCTAATCCCCATGACTTCTTGTTTTCCTTTGCCGAAGCCTTAGCAAACTGGAGGTTGCGCTTGAAGAGATTGTCATCACGACACCAGAGCAATGATGATGGGTCGGCTTCTTCAGGTTGTGGTCCATGGACCATGCAAGGATAGAATTCTTGCGCAATGGCTTCAGCTTTGTTCTTGGGGGGAAGGCCTCGATAGAGAATATCACCCCAAGGACTCTTGATAGCATTTTTCTCTGCGTACTCCCGGGTGATGAACTTGTACTTGTACCACTGTTCAGCCCAATAGCGTCGAATCCATTGGATTCGAGTCTTGCGTTGATTGTAATCTTCTTCAGGATCTGTTTTGTATATATCTGCAAGATCATCAGGCAGATCCCTGGAAGTTCCCCCACGACGCTGTCTTCCACCCTTCCTGACAGATTTCTCTGCAGCCATGAACTTCAAACTGAACGGTTTCAATATGCTCAAAGGCTTCAGAGTTTACGCTTGCTGGTCAAACAGGAACTGGCTTCAGGAGAATTGATATGATGCTGTAAGTATTCTGCAAACGAATGCAGACTATGAGAACCTAGGGATTCTCCCACGGACATGTACCTGTGACAGCATTAGAGATGCGAGGGAAGGGGACGAGGTCATATGCATTCTCAGAAGATTTTGAAGATAAATCAGTTTGAAGACATTGACCTCATGATGTGAAGACATTCACTTATATAGGTGAGTTGGTTCCAGATTTGTACCAATCCGTGAATGAGTACAAGTGAGGAATCAAACTAGATAGGAAATCTAAGTGAATTGACTCGGCAGTATGAGATGCAGACAGAATAGATCTAACATTGAATAGGAAGAAACTACTTTTGGCAAACAGGATAAATCTTGAAGATCAAAAAGGTGGTAAAAATAGAGTTATAATTACCGCACGAAGAACTGCTAGATGGGAAGAATAGGAGACCGAGCAGTTCAGTCCATCGTGCCCTAACTTGGCGACGGAGGACACCTACGGCGACGGCGGAGAAAACAATGTCCGCGGCCGGTGTGAGGACGGCGTCGGAGAAGTTGCGGCAGCTAAGCGCTTCGTCGCCGGCGTCGTCGCGAGCTAGCGGTGGCGCTAGGGTTTTGACGGAGGTGGAGAGGTGGAAGAAGGATTTCTTTACCGCAGGGGACACATATTTATAAGTAGGTGGGCAGCACAGCGCAATTACGCAGGTGCCCCTGTCTGTTCACATCCGTGGGGTACGTGGCAAGCATGCAACACATTTAGAATTGTCCCACGTTCCCACGCCCGCCAGGTATGTCGGATGTTCGTTCTGGCTTCTCCGGATATCGACAATAAAGATGATTCATTTAAATAGGACTTGATGTTTTGTCTCTGTGTCTTCTGCTGACAAGGATGCAGAGAAGACATTCGACAGTTTCAATAGAATGCATATGATTTGGACAGATAGAGTTTGAGATAGTAAGCATAGAGAGATTAGGGTCCGATCACATTCACTTAGTTCAAAAGATTCAACAGTGAAGACATAGCTATAAGTGAATGCTGTAGAGGACAGACCATTAGTATATATATATGCAATCAAATCATCATAGCGCAGAAAATCACGAAGATAAATTGAAACCGAAGACAAACCAAATGCGAAGTCTTTGCAAAATAACGCCATGAGTGAAACACTTCAAAATGAGAAATTTGGTGGTGGCGTTTCCCACCGTATAGGAAGTATTAGACCCAGACACGGCGCACAATTATCGTGGCGCTCCGAAGTCAAATTCCATGTTAATATATTCACACTCAGAGTGTAAGTCTTCATTGATTGAAGATATACATTTCTTTGTGTGTTGCACATCTAAGTCATCTACATGCATAAGTGTTAGGATGTGTGCCTGATCATCGGACATTCGAGGATTCCAAGATATTTAGCTCACACCGTAACTTGCAAAACCTTTTCTCATCCAAGGGCTTTGTGAAGATATCTGCCAGTTGCTCTTCAGTGTTGATGTGAATGATGTCAATATCTTTCTTCATGACATGATCTCTGAGAAAATGATGACGAATTTCAATGTGCTTTGTCTTCAAGTGCTGGAATGGATTGTTGGCAATCTTGATGGCACTTTCGTTGTCGCAGAAGAGAGGGACTTGCTTCAGATTGATGCCATAGTCCTTGAGAGTTTGCTTCATCCACAGAAGCTGAGCACAACAAGATCCAGCAGCAATGTATTCAGATTCAGCAGTTGAGAGTGACACACAGTTCTGCTTCTTTGAAGACCAACAGACAAGTGATCGACCAAGAAAATGACATGTGCCTGATGTAGACTTGCGATCCACCTTGTCACCAGCATAATCAGCATCCGAGAATCCAACTAGATCAAACCTTGAGCCCTTTGGATACCATAATCCGAGTGTTGGGGTGTAAGCCAAATATCCAAGAATTCGCTTCAGTGCTAAGTGATGCGATTCCTTTGGTGCCGCTTGGAATCGAGCACACATGAAAACACTAAGCATAATATCTGGCCTAGATGCACATAGGTAAAGTAAAGAACCAATCATGGAGCGGTATACCTTTTGATCGAACTCTTTACCATTGTCGTCGGGACCAAGATGATGTTTGGCTGGCATTGGCGTCGTGTAACCTTTGCAATCTTGCATGCCGAACTTCTTCAGGCAATCTTTGAGATATTTTTCTTGACATATGAAGATGCCATTTCTTTGTTGACAGATTTGAAGACCAAGGAAGAACTTCAGCTCACCCATCATGGACATCTGATATTGCTCTTGCATCATATATCCAAACTCATCACTGTACTTCTGGTTGGTGCAGCCGAAGATTATGTCGTCCACATATATTTGGCACACAAACAGTTCACCATCATATGTCTTCGTGAAGAGTGTGGGATCGAGGGATCCAGGTTTGAAGCCTTTGCTCTTCAGGAAGTCTTTGATTGTGTCATACCAAGCGCGAGGAGCTTGTTTGAGGCCATACAGTGCTTTGTTGAGTTTGTACACCATATCAGGATGTTTTGGATCTTCAAAGCCAGGTGATTGTGCAACATACACTTCTTCTTCAATCTTGCCATTGAGAAATGCACTCTTTACATCCATTTGATATAGCAAGATGTTGTGATGATTTGCATAGGCTAGCAGTATGCGAATAGCTTCAAGCCTAGCAACAGGAGCAAACGTTTCATCGAAGTCAACTCCTTCAACTTGAGTATATCCTTGAGCCACAAGACGTGCTTTGTTTCTGATAACTTGACCATGCTCATCTTGCTTGTTTCGATATATCCATTTTGTTCCAATAACGTTATGCTTGCGAGGGCCAGGGCGCTTGACCAGTTCCCAAACATTATTCAGCTTGAACTGTTGAAGTTCTTCTTGCATGGCTTGAATCCATTCAGGTTCCATAAAAGCTTCAGCAACTTTCTTGGGTTCAGATATTGATACAAATGAAAAATGCCCACAGAAATTTGCTAGCTGTGTTGCTCTTGATCGAGTAAGCGGACCAGGCGCATTGATTCTATCAATTATCTTCTTGATTTGTACTTCATTTGCAACACGAGGATGAACTGGACGAAGCCCTTGCTCATGTTGATCATTGTCATTATTGGGAGGATTGTCTTCAGATTGAGCATTGTCTTCAGGTTGGTTTGGTGCAGAGATGATAAGTTCCTCTTCAGTCTGTGCTTCAGAGGGCATGATTTCACCAGTTCCCATTAGCTTGATAGATTCACTGGAAGGAGCTTCATCAAGTGTGCTTGGCAGGAGCTCTTGTTGTGTACCATTGGTTTCATCAAATCGCACATCCACTGTTTCAACGATTTTGTAGTGGAAGAGGTTGAAGACTCTGTAAGAGTGTGAATCCTTTCCATAGCCAAGCATGAAGCCTTCGTGAGCTTTGGGTTCAAATTTTGACTTGTGATGGGGATCCTTGATCCAGCACCTAGCACCAAAGACTCTGAAGTAGCTGACATTTGGCTTCTTGCCAGTTAGGATCTCATAGGATGTTTTGCCCAGAAGCTTATGGATGTAGACACGGTTGATGATGTGACAAGCTGTATCAATGGCTTCAGGCCAGAACTTTCTTGGTGTCTTGTACTCATCGAGCATTGTTCGAGCCATCTCAATAAGGGTTCTGTTCTTGCGCTCAACAATGCCATTTTGCTGTGGTGTGTATGGAGCAGAAAATTCATGAGTGATTCCCATTGTATCTAGATAAAGATCAAGGCCGGTGTTCTTGAATTCAGTGCCGTTATCACTTCTGATATGCTTGATCTTGACGCCATAGTTGTTCATTGCTCGATTGGCGAATCGTCTGAAGACATCTTGTACTTCAGTCTTGTAGAGAATTATGTGCACCCATGTGTATCTTGAGTAGTCATCAACAATGACGAAGCCATAGAGACACGCCGTTGTTGTGAGGGTGGAGTAGTGAGTAGGGCCGAATAAGTCCATGTGCAACAACTCAAAGGGTTGAGATGTCGTTATGATTGTCTTCGAAGGATGCTTGGCCCTTGTCATCTTTCCAGCTTCGCAGGCACCACACAGACGATCCTTCTTGAACTTGACATATTGAAGACTATGACATGCTTCTTCTTGACGAGAGTGTGCAAGTTCCTCATGCCTGCATGCCCCAGCCTTCGATGCCAGAGCCAGCATTCTGAAGCTTTTGCAACAAGACATACGGCAAGTTTTGGACCTGCTGAGAAATCTACCATGTATAGATCACCTTTCCTATACCCTTCAAAGACTAGAGATTTGTCAGATTCCATTAGTACAAGGCAACAATATTTTCCGAATATCACAATCATGTTTAAGTCACAAAGCATTGAGACAGACATTAAGTTGAATCCAAGGGATTCAACAAGCATCACTTTATCCATGTGTTGATCCTTTGAGATTGCAACTCTACCTAGACCGAATACCTTGCCTTTACCAGTGTCAGGAAATGTGATTTGACTCTTGTCGTATGGACGTAAGGTTGAGTCCATGAGAAGACTTTGATCACCAGTCATATGATTAGTGCATCCGCTGTCAATAATCCATTCTGAAGCTTTTGGTGTACCCTACAGTGCAGTTAGAGGGATAGGCTTCACAATGTATGTTGTGAAGCATAAGCATTTGATGCATACTTGGATTATCACAGCATAGATGAAAGTTAGCACACAGTATGACAGGTAAGCGATTCATATGTGGAATACATATTAAGTTATCTTATCATGCGTCCCTTTGTGTTTTAGGTCCCCAGCAATAATATCGGACGCCATTGATTACTAGCTAGAGACCATTTTCTGCAATAGAGAGTTAGTTCTTCTTCACCACCCACATCTTCAGGGGTGGCTTAGAAGCAATGAGTCTAAGTGGAGCATCTGAGAATTTCGGCTTTGGAGCCCTAGCAAATAGCCTTGCAGGAGATGAATGATACTCATATGAATAAGCAGAAAATTTCTTAGTATTATGAACGTAGCGGTTTGAAGACACACGCTCATATTCATAAGTTTGAGTATGATTTCCCTGCAAAACATTGGCGTTAGGGTGACTCGGGTGAGTCCTGTTTCCGTATGAAGCCGTTGGACCATGTGATGCCTTTGGTCCGGGGTTTGTCTTCTTCACAGGTGGTGTCATGACAACATTCACCGGAAGATTTTCAAGACAGCTTTTGGGAACCCATATCTTCTTCATTGGCGGTCCATTCCTGTAGTTAGTACCAATAAACCTGGCAAACACTTCACCATTCTGATTTTTGAACAGTTTATAGTTTGCATCAAAGGATTCATCAATGATAATAGGATTAGCACAGGTAAAGCCAGATAAAGTAGATGGATCCACTGAAGGTTCCTTTGCAGCAACCCATGTGGTTTTGGGATACTGCTTAGGCTTCCAGTAGGAACTATCAGCATTCATTTTCCTCTCGAACCCAACACCCTCTTTCCTAGGGTTTCGGTTCAGAATATGCTTTTTGAGGACATCGCAGAGTGTCAGATGTCCCTTCAAACTTTTGTACATCCCTGTTTCAAGCAATGTCTTCAACCTAGCATTTTCATCAACAATAGCAGTGGTATCCTCCGCAGAGGGGTTAGTTACCACATCAGTAGTTGAAGACAAAGCAACAGTAGCAGCAGTGGAAGATTCAGCAACAGAGGCAGCGTTATCATGCTCAATGCATTTTAAGCAAGGTGGTTCAAATCCTTTTTGAGCGGGACTGATCTGTTGAGCGCGAAGTGACACATTTTCCTTTTGAAGATCTTCATGAGCCGCTTTCAATTTCTCAAGGTCTTGCTTCCTTTGAAGATAATCATAGGAGAGCTTTTCATTAGAGGTTGAGAGCGTCTCATGAAGATTTTCAAGTTCTTGATACTTAGCATGAAGATTTTTTATGTCTTCAACTAAGGACTGTGTACGTGTCATTTCCGCGTCCAACAGGTCATCGCTTTTGTCTAACAATTTTTGAGTATATTCCATAGCCTTTTGTTGTTCAGTAGCAATTTTAGCAAGTGTTTTGTAGCTGGGTTTAGATTCACAATCAGAGTCATCTTCACTTGATGTTTGAAAGTAAGCATCGCGTGATTTTACGTTGGCACCGCGTGCCATGAAGCAGAAGGTGGGAGCTGGATCATCGTTGTCATCATCAGCGTTGGTGTGGGAGTCTATGTCTTCAGTGTTGAAGATAGACTTGGCAACATAGGCAGTGGCTAGAGCCAGACTTGCAACGCCGGAGTCGGATTCAGCTTCAGATTCCACCTCTGCCTCCTTAGAAGCAGACTCCTCCTCTGAATCCATTTCCTTGCCAACAAAAGCACGAGCCTTGCCAGATGATCTCTTCTTGTGAGATGAAGACCTTGATGAGGACTTGGAAGATTTCTTCTTCTTCTTGTCATCGGAGTCATAATCCTTGCTCTTCTTCTTCTTCTTCTCATTTTCCCACTGAGGACATTCAGAGATGTAGTGCCCAGGCTTCTTACACTTGTGACAGGTTCTCTTCTTGTTGTCTTGAGTGGAAGCTTCATCATTTCTTGAACTGGATCGTGAAGACTTTCTGAAGCCCTTATTCTTGGTGAATTTCTGGAACTTCTTCACAAGCATAGCAAGTTCCCTTCCAATATCTTCAGGATCATCTGAACCGCAGTCAGATTCTTCTTCTTCAGATGAGGAAATGACTTTTGCCTTCAAGGCACGAGTACAGCCATAGTTGGGGCCATAGATATCTCTTTTCTCAGAAAGCTGGAACTCATGTGTGTTGAGCCTTTCAAGTATATCAGACGGATCGAGAGTCTTGAAGTCAGGACGTTCTTGTATCATGAGGGCAAGGGTGTCAAAGGAGCTGTCAAGGGATCTCAGCAGCGTCTTGACAATTTCATGCTTGGTGATCTCAGTGGCGCCGAGAGCCTGAAGCTCATTTGTGATGTCGGTGAGGCGATTAAACGTGAGCTGGACATTTTCATTGTCATTTCTCTTGAAGCGGTTGAATAGATTGCGAAGAACACTGATTCTTTGGTCTCCCTGAGTAGATACGCCTTCATTGACCTTGGATAGCCAGTCCCAGACTAACTTTGACATTTCCAGAGCACTCACACGGCCATACTGTCCTTTGGTCAGATGACCACAGATGATTTTCTTTGCAGTCGAGTCTAGTTGAATGAACTTCTTGACATCAGCAGGGGTGACACCTTCACCGGTCTTTGGAACGCCGTTCTTGACGACATACCAGAGGTCGACATTAATGGCTTCAAGATGCATGCGCATCTTATTCTTCCAGTAGGGATATTCTGTTCCATCGAACACGGGACAGGCAGCGGAGACTTTGATTATCCCTGCAGTCGACATAGCTAAACTCCAGGTGGTTAAACCGAATCACACAGAACAAGGGAGTACCTTGCTCTGATACCAATTGAAAGTGCTAGTTATCGACCAGAGGGGGGGGAGAATAGGCGATTTTTATGAAAGTCTTCAAAACATGGGAGTTTCGAAGACGAACAATAGAAATAACCTAATTGATATGCAGCAGAAGATAAACTACAACAAGCAAGCCATAGTCAAGTATGCAATATCGTTATCGTACAAAGACTAATAGCAGCTAGGTAGTAGGATCAGGATGGAAGATAGTATGAAGCCAATCAACAATAGTAGTCAAGCAATGAAGTCAATAAGATAAGCCAGATAAGCAATGACTTCACGAAGACAAACTCAAAGTAAAGGAGGGAAGAGATAGAACCAGTCACTTGTTGAAGACACAGGATTTGTTGGACCAGTTCCAGTTGCTGTGACAACTGTACGTCTGGTTAGGGAGGCTGAGATTCAACTCAGAAGACCGTGTCTTCACCTTATTCCCCTTGAGCTAAGGACACCCAGTCCTCGCCCAATTACTCTGGTAAGTCTTCAAGGTAGACTTCCAAACCTTCACAGACTCCATTCACCCGGCAATCCACAATGACTCTTGGATGCTCAGAACGAGACGCCTAACCGGCTGGAGGATACACAGTCCTCAAGTGTAATAAGTCTTCAGGTCACACAGACAGAAAGACTTCAGTGATGCCTAACACTCTTTGGCTCTGGGTGTTTGGGCTTTGGCCTCGCAAGGATTTCTCTCTCTCAAATGCTTTGAGGTGGGTTGCTCTCAAACGACAAAAGCCGTATATTAACTCTGAGAAGCCACCAATTTGTGGTGTAAGGGGTGGGCTATTTATAGCCACTAGGCAACCCGACCTGATTTGTCCGAAATGACCCTGGGTCACTAAGGAACTGACACGTGTTCCAACGGTCAGATTGCAAACACACATGGCAACTTTACTTGGGTTACAAGCAAAGCTGACTCATCCAACTCTGGATAAGATTTGCTCTCATTGTCTTCGCTCGAAGACATAGGATTTGGGTTGAGCATCACTTCAGTCACTCTGACTTAGTTCACTTGGATCCCACTTAACAGTATGGTGGTTCCTATGACTCAACAAAGAAGAAAAGGAAACAACGAAACCACACAATCTTCATGCTCCATAGTCTTCACTCAATGTCTTCTCATGTCATAGTCTTCAATATGAATATCTTCTCATACCACCATTGTCGTCAATGTCTTCATACATTTTTAGGGGTCATCTCTGGTAGGTAAACCGAATCAATGAGGGACACTACCTGCGTTATCCTGCAATTCTCACAAACGCATTAGTCCCTCAACCAACTTTGTCGTGAATACTCCAAAACCAACTAGGGGTGGCACTAGATGCACTTACAATATACCTGGGAAGCTGCAGGAAGAATGTGTACCTAGGCCATCGTCGATTTCTTCCGACCAACAATCAATTTCGAAAGAAAGGCAAGCATTTTAAAGGCGAGGCAGATCACCGGAGGAAGCCCGCCATGCGTACCGGCGATCACGTACTTGCTATGGTCAATGATTTACACGTAATCTTTGGAAAGGGTCCCGGCGGACTAGCTGTTCTGAGTGACGCTGGGGGACACGCACCCATGTGGAAGAAGAAATCTATATTTTGGGACCTACCCTACTGGAAAAACCTAGAGGTCCGCTCTTTGATCGACGTGATGCACGTGACAAAGAACCTTTGCGTGAACCTGCTAGGCTTCTTGGGCGTGTATGGGAAGACAAAAGATACATCTGAGGCACGGGAGGACCTGCAATGTTCGCACAAAAAAGACGCATGCCTCCAAAGCAGTATGAAGGTCCTGCCCGCTATGCTCTTACCAAAGAAGAGAAGGAAATATTCTTTGAATGCCTGCTTAGTATGAAGGTCCCGACTGGCTTCTCGTCGAATATAAAAGGAATAATAAATATGTCAGAGAAAAAGTTTCAGAACCTAAAGTCTCATGACTGCCACATGATTATGCGCAACTGCTTCCGGTTGCATTGAGGGGGCTTCTACCGGAAAATGTCCGATTAGACATTGTGAAGCTATGTGCATTCCTCAATGCAATCTCTCAAAAGGTGATTGATCCAGAAATCACACCAAGGCTAAGGAGTGATGTGGTGCAATGTCTTTTCAGTTTCGAGCTGGTGTTCCCACCATCCTTCTTCAATATCATGACGCATGTCCTAGTTCATCTAGTTGACGAGATTGTCATTCTGGGCCCCGTATTTCTACACAATATGTACCCCTTTGAGAGGTTCATGGGAGTACTAAAGAAATATGTCTGTAACCATGCTAGGCCAGAAGGAAGCATCTCCATGGGCCATCAAACAAAGGATGTCATCGGGTTTTGTGTTGACTTCATTCCTGGCCTTAAGAAGATAGGTCTCCCTCAATCGCGGTATGAGGGGAGACTGACTGGAAAAGGCACACTTGGAAGGGACTCAATAATATGCAGGGACGAATATTCTTGGTCTCAAGCACGCTACACAGTTCTACAGAACTCTACCTTGGTGACCCCGTATGTCGATGAACATAAGAACAATCTGCGCTCCAAACACCCGGAGCAGTGCGACGACTAGATTACATGTGAACACATCAGGGCTTTCAGCAGTTGGTTAGAAGCACGTCTCAGAGGTGACAACACTGTTTGTGATGAGCTATACTTGTTGTCCAGGGGACCATCTTTGACTGTTACGATTTGGAAAGGATACGAGATAAATGGGAATACATTTTACACGATTGACCAAGATCAAAAGAGCACCAACCAAAACAGCGGTGTCCGCTTTGATGCAACAACCGAGAGGGGAAAGGACACATATTATGGTTACATAGTGGACATATGGGAACTTGACTACGGACATGATTTTAAGGTCCCTTTGTTTAAGTGCAAATGGGTCAATCTGTCAGGAGGCGGGTTACAGGTAGACCCACAGTACGAAATGACAATAGTGGATCTGAAAAATCTTGGGTATACTGACGAACCGTTCGTCCTAGCCAATGATGTGGCACAGGTTATCTATGTGAAGAACATGTCTACCAGACCGAGAAAAATAAAAGATAAGGAGGCGAATACATCATACGATGAGCCAAAGCGCCACATAGTTCTTTCAGGAAAAAGGGACATCGTGGGAGTGGAGGGCAAGACAGACATATCTGAAGATTATGAAAAGTTTCATGAAATTCCTCCCTTCAAAGTCAAGGCTGACCCCAGCATCCTGATAAGCAATGAAGATTATCCATGGTTACGACGCAATAAGCAAATGACACAAGCGAAGAAAAAGTGAAGACTTTCTCCCACAACTATTATGATGATACCATGCCAACTTTGTAACACACGAGTATGATACCATTGTCCGTTTTGTACATGCACATGCTATGTGGGTGAATTTATGATATCATGCCAACTTTCAACTTTTTCATAGTTCATTTGAAATGCTTTAATGTCTTATGGTTCGGCCCTCGTAATAATTAAAAATAGCAACAATAAGTATTTTGTTGTAAGTAGAAACAAATAAAATAAATAAAGCAAGAAAGAAAACAAAAAAACAAAAAAGTGTTTTCAAATTTGAAAACTAATGGCACTAACAGAAAGTTTATAATTTTTCTAAAACTAAAAGCAAAAAGAATTAAAAAATACAGCA
>NC_041389.1:4613081-4613918 GCF_002162155.2 Triticum dicoccoides
AAATAGCAACAATAAGTATTTTGTTGTAAGTACAAACAAAATAAAATAAATAAAGTAAGAAAGAAAACAAAAAAACAAAAAAAGTGTTTTCAAATTTGAAAATTAATGACACTAACAGAAAGTTTATAATTTTTCCAAAACTAAAAGCAAAAAAAATTAAAAAATAAAGCAAAAAACAAAAGAAAATAAATAATGCAGAAAACAAAACAAAAAAACTAGAAAATAATTAAAAATAGCAACAATAAGTATTTTGTTGTAAGTAGAAACAAAATAAAATAAATAAAGCAAGAAAGAAAACAAAAAAAATTGCCTCCTACTGGGCCCCCACTGCCTGAATACGACTAGAAACCCTATCATGGGCCAGGATTCAGGCCCGCAGTAGCCCCAGCAGGCCATCAGGCAAAGCAGTAGCAAATAGGCCCGCAAGCCTACGGTGGAGAGGAGCTCGAGAGGGGTGCGGCAGTGGGGCTTATAAACCACTGCGCGCCCCTCTCAACTAGTGAGGTGGGACTAAACTTTGGCCCCGACGCGGGCAACACAGGGTCCTTTGGTCCCGGTTGGTGGCACCAACCGGGACTAAAGGGGGGGCATTAGTCCCGGTTGGTACCACCAACCGGGACCAAAGGCCTCTTTTCAGCAGCCCAACGAGCGGGAAGCGGCGGCCTTTGGTCCCGGTTGGTGGCACCAACCGGGACTAAAGGGGGCATTAGTCCCGGTTGGTGTCATGAACCGGGACCAATGCCCTTGCTATATATACAACACTTAGGAAAATTTGACGAACACATCGCCAGTTGTCGCCCGACGCCGCCGCCAGGCTGCCCAGATCGACGTCGTCCG
>NC_041389.1:4614141-4622373 GCF_002162155.2 Triticum dicoccoides
TGCCCTGACGCCACCCGCCGGCCGCCCCCGCCGATGCCGTCGTCGTCGGCCGCGCCCGTCGTTGCCGTCACCGTCACCGTCGTCGCCGGCCACGCCCCTGCCCTGGCCCGCCGTACGTGGTCATCGCCGACGCCCTCGCCACCGCCGCCGTCGCCCTCGCCGGCCGCCCCCGTTGTGAGCCGCCGCCGTCGAGGCTTTGTGTTCAGTGCTTTTTTTTCATACACACATGTGTATTTTTTTGTTCATTGCATTTTTTTCATATATATAATTAATGTATATATGTATGTGGTAGCTATATGATGAATGGATGTGGCTATATGTATGTATGAATATAATGTTCATAAATTTTTTTTGTTTATATATGTTTTTTCATATATGTATTAATTTTTTATTTAGGTTGTTAGTAGATATCGATTTTAGGTTAGTGCATTTTAATTAGGTTAGTGTAGAGGAAAAAGTAAAATAAGGAAAAGGAAGAAAAGAGGAAGACGGAAGAAGGAAGAAGAAGAAGAAAAAGAATGAGAGGAAAAAGGGAAATAAGAAGAGGAAGAAAAGAGAAGAAGAGGAGAGGAAAAGAAGAGGAGAAATAAATAAGAAGAAGAAAAAAGAAGAAAAAGAAGAGGAGAAGAAGAAAAAAATAGAAAAATTAATTCTATTTTTTCTTCTTGTCCTCTATTCCTTTCTTCTTCTTCTTCCTTCTCTTCCTTCTTCCTCTTTTCTTCCTTTTCCATAATTATTTTCCTTTCTCGAGGGAGAAGAAGAAAAAGAAGAGGAGAAGAAGAAAGAAAGGAATAGAGGAGAAATAAACAAGAAGAACAAAAAAGAAGAAAAGGAAGAGGAGAAGAAGAAAGGAATAGAGGAGAAGAAGAAAAAAATAGAAATTTCTATTTTTTCTTCTTCTCCTCTATTCCTTTCTTCTTCTCCTCCTTTTTTTTCTTCTTTTTTTCTTTGATCTTCTCCTCTATTCCTTTCTTCTTCTCCTCTTTTTATCTCTTTTTTGTTTTCTTATGTTTTATCGGGTCTGTCGCCGTCAGGCTGCTCGCCTTCGCCCTCGCCGCCCCCTCGAGATAACTTCGACATGAGGGGCGGTCGATATATATACCCCCACTCGACCGTGATAACCTATACAACGGCAGCACCCCCTCGGCCCTCTCGCTCGACCAAAACTCTCGAGGCCACCCAAATTTACCAAGTTAAAAGAGCGTTGTCGTCGAGGCCACCCCAAACCCTTGAAGCGTTGTGTCGAGGCGATCCCAAACCCTAGAGAAGCAGCATCGAGGCCACTAACATGATTCCTTATTGTGATTAGCTAGCTAGTTCTACGTTTTCCCCTAACATATATCCATCTGTACCATGTTTTTGAATAATAATTAACATGTTGTAAATATTTGCAGAAACTATGGAGCACTACCGAGACGAAGCAACAGAAGCGATGTTGGGGGAGATGATCGCAGAAGGAACTGATGTTGTTGCATCATTTTTCATCGACGTCGTTGGTGAGCAAGGACTGGGTGAAGAAGAGGGCTATGTTCATGATGGCTCCAGCCCATTAATGCCGGTACAAGAAGAGGGCTATGTTCATGATGGCTCCGGTGATGACCCAATGGAGGTACAAGAAGGAGACCGTGCTGACTGCTCCGGTGACCGAACCGAGTCCGGCCAGGTATATATATATTAGTTAAGCCCGTGCTGACTAGTTAATTGATGCATTCATTGCTTTGGTATATGTACACATATTAATTACTCTCGTCTTTCTTCCTTTTAATTTCTAGCCCTCCGGATCGAGCACAACTTCGGTAAGGAGACGAGGCCCGAAGAAAAAGTTGAGCTCGGATGAAAGGTTTGAGATCATAGAAATCGTGCCCGACGGCGAACGATTGAACCCATCCGGACAAAGAACGCATTTTTTGCTCAGTGCGGGGTTCTTGTTAGGGACAAGATCCCGATCAGCATCCAGCAATGGTATAAGCCTAAGGACGACCCTGAGGTGTCTTATGTCAATGATATGCAGAAAGAAGATCTTTGGACTCAGCTGAAGGCAAATTTCACCCTACCGCCAGAGGAGGATCCGGAGAAGCCAGTTAAAGAGCAATTAATCAAGTCTTGTGCTCTTAAGAAGATGGCAACCCTATTCAGGAGGTGGAGGAAAGAGTTGAACCATTTTGTCCAAAAAAAGACACCATAATTCATCGGCAAATATGAGAAGATCAAAGATCACTGGCCCGCATTTGTGGCCCACAAGACATCGGAAAAGATTAAGAAGATGTCGGCAACGAACAAGCAAAATGCTGCGAAGAAGAAGCTTCACCATCACACGGGGTCAGGTGGCTACCTCAAAGCCCAGCCTAAGTGGTCCAAGGCTGAGAATGATCTGCTTGAAAAAGGGATCGAACTAGAGACAATGAGATGGCCAGACCATTGCCGGACTTGGTTCTTCGGGGCTGGCGGAACCTTGGACCCTGTATCAGGGATGTGCCGTTGGACGGACGAGCAACTGGAAATACCAGTCAAGAACCTTCGACACTACATCAATGAAGCGCAGAAAGGGACATTCGTACCAGACAGGGAGAAGGACGAGCTCACAATGGCCCTCGGGAATCCTGAGCACCCTGGACGGACACGAGGCATGCCAGGCTCCATTCCGTGGAAGGTTGGTTTTCCGGACGCAGGGGGTTACAAAACCCACGAGAGGAGGAAGAAACTGGAGCAGGGCCAACTGCAGGTGCTGCACGAAAGGGTAATGGGGCTAGAGGAACGAGAAGAGGAACGAGAAGCAGCAGATCGCAGCAAACGACCTGCCGAAGCTTCCCCCGAAGCTACCCCGCCATCTCAACAGAGAAGCAGCGTGGCTTCCACCGAGCTGCTTCAGCCGGAGCATGTCTTGACGGCTCCTTCCAGCTATCCCGTGGATGCTATCATGGAGTCTCAACATTGCCACATTATGGCGCGATGGATGAATTTGAAGGTCAAGGCGACTGTTGGCTCTGTTTATCCTAGTGGATCCGGAGCAACTTATCACTGCCGGCCGATTCTAGAAGGATATGCTAAGGTGATGGTGGATGAAATAACGGAGGGATTTGAGGACCTCGTGCTTGACCACCCTACCGGTGAAGGGAAGACTAGGCTGGGTTCTGCTCTGAAGACTCCATGCCTATGGCGGAAGGAGCTCATCAACCTTCTGAACTGGACGCATCCGCCTCCTCCTCCTCCTCCGGCGAGTCAGGGCACTCCGCCTCCTCCACCGCCTCCTCCTCCGGCGAGTGACGATCAGGGCATGCGTGGCGGCACTCCGCCTCCTTCTCTGACGCGTGGCGGCACTCCGCCTCCTTCTCCGCCTGCACCGGCGCTCCCGAGCAGCCAGCAACCTCCTCCTTCTCTGCCTCGCCAGCAAGGGCGGAAGAGACCCGCCGCCGCCCCGGCTGCTCCAACGCGTCGTACTCCTTCTCCTCCGCCTCGTAAGCAAGCACGAAAGAAGACAGATGCCGCAGCCGCTCTGTCTGCTCCGGCGTCTAGCAGCACAACCAGAGGCGGGAGGCAATACAGATACGGTCCACCTCTCAAGCCTCTAGAGAAGTTATTGTACGAGAGGACCGAGGAGGAAAACGATACAATTGTGCGGACCAACGTGAAGGAGTTCTTTGAAGGGGTGAAAGCAAAGAGACATCCACCTCTGGAGGAGAAGGTAGATCCGGTGAAAGCAAAGCGCACTATCGATGCCCTGAGGAAACCACCAAAGTCTCCACCGAGAACCAACTATGAGCGCATTACTGTACAGACATATCTCCAAGCCCAGCGGTCGGGAACTACTGCCAGTGCTAAAAGGTCAAAAGAACGAGCAAAGGGGAAATAAATTGCCCAGCTCGGCGAACAAGCACAACAATCGTGCCCCCCGCTCAATGTGTCTAATGATCCGGGGATGGTGGCCGGTTATGGCAATCTTGCAGATTACCTGCCTGACGATCAACTTCCTGATTTCCTGGAGGTGGACGAACACATATATGAGTACGGGAAGCCTCTCGTCAAAGATGAAAAATCTCTGACAACAATGATGCGAAGGTTCCATAATTGGTACATGGAAACCTACAGAGAGTCTGGGGATACGAATGCTTTGTATCTGAATATTAAAGAGGAGCACGACCTCATTGCAAATGATCTGTTGACTGTTCCATTTGATGAGTTCTTCGCGTTCTTCAATCAAAAGGCCCTCAATAAACTAATGGTCTTTTGCTACTGTCTGTAAGTACTATTTCTGTCATTAAGTCTCTATATATAGCTCGGCTCTTTCATTTCATGTATTTATAATTAATTATCCTCAATATATTATGCAGATTGAAGATCGTCGAGTGCAAAAAACAAGAAATTTATGATATTGGGTTCATTAACACAAATATCATAGATGAATTTCTGGTTGAAAAGGACGTCAAAGAGGCCGAGGACAACGTGCTACAATCGTTGATCAAAAATCAAAACAAAGATACCATACTCTTTCCTTACAACAGCAAGTGAGTGTTACTGTCGTGTGCATATTCGGTTTCCCTTATTACTCGAGCGAGGTTATAGTAATGTAATTGATGAGTTATGCATGCATGCGCAGGTACCACTATATTCTTTTGGAGATTAAGCTTGAGCGTGGACTAGTAACCGTCTTAGACTCGAGACGGAAAGATCCCAAAACCTATGCGGACATCACTGAAATGCTCAGCAAGTAAGTTCAATCGATCATTATCGCACCATATCGGCAACTTTTTGTTCATTTCCTGATATCTCAAGTAATAATTATTATTTTCTTTGTCTTGCAGGGTTTGGAAACAGTTCACCGCACAAGCTCCGGGACTGCCGAAGGAGCTGCGATATACATACCCGAAAGTAAGTACTACTGGCTAGCTAGTTGCGCGCATCTCCCGTTGATTCTATAGCTATACTTTCATCAATGCCATTTATAATGCTTCACTATCAGTTTGATTGACCTCTATTTCTCGTAAAGTGCTTGTGGCAGGAAGAAGGGAATGATTTCTCTGGATACTACGTGGGCGAGTTCATCCACAACGCGACTTTGAAAAACAAGCGGGGCTACTCTCAAAGACAATATGAAGTGCGTAAGAAATAGTATTCACAATTTCATTTTATTACACCATCATTTATGTTGAGTTTCATTCATATATATGTATTAATTAACCCCCTTCTTCAAATTAGATGTGGCAGATGCGGAATGAACTCCTAGAACCAGATCGCATGAAAACAATTCACGAGGAATTGGCGGGATTCTTTCTTGACCAAGTCATCAATAAAGCCGGAGAATACCATGTGGAAATTGATTTCAATTTCTAGGGGATTGTAATTAAGAGATCTTATACATATTGTACATGTATATAGCCAGTAGCGTCAGATACATGATATACAAAAACTTGTCGTTCGACCAATCTCTCGGAGAAGGAGAGGTCGATCGATCACTTCTCTCGGTATGCATGACAAACTTCTGTACTCAATGGTTCTCTCGATCACTTATGTATATATAGTACATAGCGTCGACCAAGCATGTACATAAGAGAGGACACTTCTCTCTATTAATTATCTAGCTAACACAATATATGAAACACCTAAATTAACCCCCCAAAACCCCCAAACCCCCCTCCTTTCAAAAAAAACCCAGCCACTGGAAGGCTGACGCGTGGATGCCTTTTGGTCCCGGCTGGTACCACCAACCGGGACCAAAGGCCCCCTGACTGGCCTCGATGCACAGGGCCACGTGGTGGCACATTGGTCCCGGTTCGTGTTTGAACCAGGACTAATGGGTGGAGGTATTAGTAACGACCCATTAGTCCCGGTTCATGAACCGGGACTAAAGGCCCTTACGAACCGGGACTATTAGGTGTTTTTCTACTAGTGATCATGTAGGATTACCAAACTACATGAATTTGGATGAATGGGTATTTGACAGCAGGAGAAAAAATAAAGGGTTTGAGTGTATGAAAATTTACCTACAAAATGTAGTACAATCAATCTTATACAAATATTCCTAAGAATTCCAATCCAACGAGTCAAGACGACCATCGTAAGAAAAATTTCTAAGGATTTAAATCATATGGGATCCTATGGCTTTCTTCTACTATTGTGAAGGCCTTGAGAGATAAATTCCACGGCACGTCAATATGTATGTATGTTATTAACTAGTACTTGTCTATCATACTTCAAAAAATTGCAAGGTTCCTTCATTCTATCATAAGAGAATGGCGGAACCTCACGCAAGTTTTTCTTCTCTCCTACCTTTTTGATCCCCCTCCCCCATCTCGGGTTTTTAATCACCGTTTTTTGATTAAAACTATCCATGGACCACGACATGCTTGATCGGTGCTTCAACTAGTATCAGCGAGTACTAAACCAACACCCGAGACCCGACCCCAACATAGATTCTCATTCTACCAACCGGTCTATCTGTCCAACAGTCTACCAATTAACTACAATCTCAAGTGAGGGATTAGATTAAGCAAGAGCATTGACTGAATTGGTAGGAGACCAAACCCAGCAGCAAACGGTTTGGTTTCATCCACTAATTCTTTGACCGTACGGGTATCGTACTACTGTTGCCAAGACCCCCTCCTCTTGTCGGAGTATTGGGCCACGGGTAGGCAAACCTGAGTCCCCGAACCTTTCAAGACTTTGGGCCAGCTTCGACCCATGAGACTCCAGAATGGAGCACCGCCTTCTGCTGGCCGGCTGTCTAGAACTGCCGGCTGCCCGAAGACGGCGTAGCACTAGCAGACGGCGCCAAGACAGGACGCCTCCTAGCAGACGTCCTCCGGAGAGGCCAGCCTCTGGCAGGCGGCCACCAGGCACCCTTAGAGTCTGTGCCCCCCATCAAGAAGACAAGACCGGGAAAGGCTATAGTGTAGCCCCGTACCCCCGGATCCTGGGCCTGGCGTGGCTACAGTGCCCCGTACAGGCGGAGATCCCCGCACGACGTGGCACTGTTGCCATTCACCCTTTACGCCACTACTGGTCGGCGGAGCATTGTTCCCACGACGGCCTGTCGGGTACGTCCCGCAAGCGGCGGGCCCTACGGGGCAGAGAGAGCCCAGAAGGCGGCCGACGCTGGACTAGCCGGAACTACGGGAGGCCGGCCCCCAGCAGACGGCCAGACCCTCCCCCGAAGGCAGCATGACACCAATCAGACGGGGTGCAGCGTGGCTACAGTGATCTCCCACTAGGCGGCGGGACTGTAGCCACGCTCCCCTGACCAAGCCTGCATCATTAGCGCCATGGCTACAATGATCAACCACCAACCAGACCCGCCAGCGGCGGGCGCGGCCTGTCGGCTTCGTACCAGACCAGTCGGAGGGCCCACCAGGCGGCGGGACCCAGCTGCCGGCGGAGAAGCTGGCGACTAGAGACCCCTGGGGGGTAGGCCTATATAAACCCCCCAGGGCACCCATGCAAAGGGTTCCAAACCTGATAGACCTAGACTCATACCAAGAGGAAGAAGAGAGCAAGCCCTGCCTCCTTCAACCTCTAGCACACAACTCGAGGAGCACCTAGTATTCACTAGTGCCTTAGTGAACATGCGGAGACCCCGCAGATCAGGAGTAGGGGTATTATCTCCAAGGAGAGCCCCCAACCTGGGTAAAGTACGCCGGCGTTCGTGTCTACGCCTCATCCCGCTTCCGGGCACCGGCGACGTTCTACTCGCTCCCACCATGATAAGCCATCCCTTGGCATATGTCGCACCCAACCCCCGACACCTCTCATAGTCTCGTTCTCAGACCCTCACGAGTGCTAATTCACTTGCTACAGGAGTAGATGGTGCTCCATCCTTATCACTAGATTCTCAAACATCTCATCCTTATCACTACCTACCTGTCCACCCCTACCTTCTTTTATTTCACTATTTGTTGACAGGGCAATCAATTTCAAAATGCATAAAGCTAAGCCACATTTTTACCGTCCA
Source organism: Triticum dicoccoides (assembly GCF_002162155.2). Lineage (NCBI taxonomy): Eukaryota > Viridiplantae > Streptophyta > Magnoliopsida > Poales > Poaceae > Triticum > Triticum dicoccoides. The sequence goes on from NC_041389.1 coordinate 4,622,084, forward strand.
TTGACCACAACATGCATATGCTTGAACCAATAATAGTAGTATATTAGACACGGAAAAGCCACTTCCTTTCCCCCTCCACGCTGATGCTTGTGGGCGGTGACGTGCAAAGCCCGGTTGGCGTCGACGTCGGTGGGTTTTCTCCTCCCTTCTGCAAGGTGGTGGCTGGTTGGCGCGAGACAACGCCACCAGGTGCGTGGAGCGCGACAGGTGCTTGTGGCGGTGGCGTGCCTTTGTCAGCAACACGTCGACTGTGTGGCAGGCGAGATCCGACGTGGTGTGTGGTACTTGGC
>NC_041389.1:4622619-4640935 GCF_002162155.2 Triticum dicoccoides
GTGGTGTTGGTGTGATCTCGGCAGCAGGCTGTGTCCAGAGGAGAATCACAGATTTGTCTGAGTAAGTACAAAAGAAAAATGGAGGAATGTAGTAGTAGTAAATAATTAATTAATGGCGTTGAACAGAAAAGGAAATTTCTGGACAAAGGAATGGAAGATCTACACTGCACTGGAGCATTTCCCTCTCTCCTTTTGTATCATTGTGAAGGAGTGTCACACTTAATTGGCATCCTCGTTCACGTGAGAATTGGGCACATGGGAGGGACAAAGGAGGATCCTCTACACTACACTACACCCTTCCTCCTTGTTATGCATGTATCCGAGGGTCTAGCGCTGACACTTGGCACCCTCTCATTGGTGCTACTCCACATGTTTAGGGCCTATTTGATTCGCAGTATTCACCAAATGCATGAATAGAATAAACACATGAGCAAAGTGTCATGACCTCTTATACATGAATTTGAATAGAAGAGTGTTTGATAGCACAAGAAAAATAGATGATTTTTTTAGAAATGGAGGAGGACCCCCGGCCTCCGCATCTCGACGATGCATGCAACCACTTTATTAATTATTCCCATAAGACCTTACAAAGTCATACAACAGTAAGCCTAAATCCACCGTCTAGGCAACATCTGCCGCTACTCCTATTCAGTTGATGTAGGGATGCTGATAGTCTGGGCCTAATACCAAACATATCTCGCAACCAAACCTAACATCTAAGACCTGAGGTCCCAACCAAGATGCCTGCTGGGTATGTGGCACTGATACGTCTCCAATGTATCTATAATTTATGAAGCATTCATGCTATTTTATTATCTATTTTGAATGATTACGGGCTTTATTATACACTTTTATATTACTTTTGGGACTAACCTACTAAACGGAGGCCCAACCCATATTGCTGTTTTATTGCCTATTTCAGTATTTCGAAGAAAGGAATATCAAACGGAGTCCAAACGGAATGAAACCTTCGGGAGCGTGATTTTTGGGAAGAATATGATCCGGAAGACTTGGAGTTCACGTCAGAAGAGCCTCGAGGAGGCCAGGAGATAGGAGGGCGCGCCCCCTACTGGGCGCGCCCCCTGTCTCCTGGGCCCCTCGAGCATCCCCCGACCGACTTCTTTTGCCTATATAATCCCATATACCCAAAACACATTGACGGAGAAGATAGATCGGGAGTTCCACCGCCGCAAGCCTCTGTAGCCACCAAAAGTCAATCAGGACCCTGTTCCGGCACCCTGCCGGAGGGGGGATCCATCACCGGTGGCCATCTTCATCATCTCGGCGCTCTCCATGACGAGGAGGGAGTAGTTCACCCTCGGGGCTAAGGGTATGTACCAGTAGCTATGTGTTTGATCTCTCTCTCTCTCGTGTTCCCTTTATGGTACGATCTTGATGTATCCCGAGCTTTGCTATTATAGTTGGATCTTATGATGTTTCTCCCCCTCTACTCTCTTGTGATGAATTGAGTTTTCCCTTTGAAGTTGTCTTATCGGATTGAGTCTTTAATGATTTGAGAACACTTGATGTATGTCTTGCCGTGTTTATTTGTGGTGACAATGGGATATTCACGTGATCCACTTGATGTATGTTTTGGTGATCAACTTGCGGGTTCCGCCCATGAACCTATGCATAGGGGTTGGCACACATTTTCGTCTTGACTCTCCGGTAGAAACTTTGGGGCACTCTTTGAAGTACTTTGTGTTGGTTGAATAGATGAATATGAGATTGTGTGATGCATATCGTATAATCATGCCCACGGATACTTGAGGTGACAATGGAGTATCTAGGTGACATTAGGTTTTGGTTGATTTGTGTCTTAATGTGTTATTCTAGTATGAACTCTATGATAGATTGAACGGAAAGAATACCTTCATGTTATTTTACTACGAAATCTTGAATAGATCAAGCAGAAAGGATAACTTTGAGGTGGTTTCATACCCTACCATAATCTCGTCGTTTTTTCTCCGCTATTAGTTGCTTTGGAGTGACTCTTTGTTGCATGTTGAGGGATTGTTATATGATCTATCTATGTTATTATTGTTGAGAGAACTTGCACTAGTGAAAGTATGAACCTTAGGCCTTGTTTCCTACCATTGCAATACCGTTTACGCTCACTTTTACCACTTGTTACCTTGCTGTTTTTATAATTTCAGATTACAAATACTTATATCTACCATCCATATTACACTTGTATCACCATCTCTTCGCTGAACTAGTGCACCTATACAATTTACCATTGTATTGGTGTGTTGGGGACACAAGAGACTTTTTGTTATTTGGTTGCAGGGTTGTTTGAGAGAGACCATCTTCTTCCTACGCCTCCTACGGATTGATAAACCTTAGGTCATCCACTTGAGGGAAATTTGCTACTGTCCTACAAACCTCTGCACTTGGAGGCTCAACAACGTCTACAAGAAGAAGGTTGTGTAGTAGACATCAAGCTCTTTTCTAGCGCCGTTGCTGGGGAGGTGAGTGCTTGAAGGTATATCTTTAGATCTTGCAATCGAATATTTTTGTTTCTTGTTTTATCACTAGTTCAGTTTATAAAATAAAACTACAAAAAAAATGGAATTGAGTTTGTCTCATACGCTTCATCTTTTTAATATCTTTTATGAGAATGATGGTAAGGAAATTGTGCTCAAGTGCTAGAAGAAGAAATCTATAAAATGTTTGGCACTAAACATTTGAATGATGAGCATGATTGCAATATTGTTAGTATGAATTCTTTGAATACCCATTATGCTAATGATATGCAAAGCCACAAGCTTGGGGAAGCTATGTTTGATGAAGATGATATGTTTAGTCCCCCAAGTTTTGATGAGAAAATATATTACGATGATAGCATGCCTCCTATTTATGATGATTATATTGATGAAAGTGGGTTTGGAAGAGTGTCAACTTTAGGAAGTGATGATCCCACTATTTTGGAGGATGTTGAATCTTATTGTGATATTTATGAAAGTGGATTTGGAGAGGTCATGACTTTATTTAGTGATGAATCCACTACTTTGGAAGAGGTTCCAATTGATTATGAGAATAAAGTTGCTATATATGATTATTATTGTGATGACATGTATGCTATAAATAATAATGATAACCATGAAACTTGTCATCATGATTTTAGTTTTCAATTGGATTATGCCTCACATGATAGTTATTTTGTTGAGTTTGCTCTCACTATTATTCATGAGAAGAAATTTGCTTATGTGGAGAGTAGTAAAATTTATATGCTTGTAGATCATGAAAAGAATGCTTTATGTGCTGGTTATATTGTTGAATTCATTCATGATGCTACTGAAAATTATTATGAGGAAGGAACATATTCTTGTAGGAATTGCAATAATATCAAGTTTCCTCTCTATGTGTTGAAAATCTTGAAGATTTGCTTATTTTGCCTTCCTATGCTAGTTGATTATTTTTCCCATAAGTTGTTTGCTCACAAAATCCCTATGCATAGAAAGTGGGTTATACTTAAATGTGCTAGTCATATTATTCATGATGCTCTCTTTATGTTTCAATTCTTATCTTTTATGTGAGCATCATTGTCATCATCATGCCTAGCTAGAAAGGCATTAAAGAAAAGCGCTTGGTGGGAGACAACCCAATATTTACCATTACTTTTTTTGTGTGTCCACATGATTATGCTACTGTAGTAATCATGTTTTATAGCTTTTGTTTCAATAAAGTGCCAAGTAGGACCTTTGGGAAGACTTGGGTGAAGTCTTTATGATCATGCTGTAAAAAATAGAAACTTTAGCGCTCACGAGATTAGCTGCCATTCTTTACTGGAGAGTGATTTTAGGTTGATTCTTTTTGCAGATGATTAATAGACAAATTCCTCAGGTCCACCAATTTATTTCAGAATTTTTGGAGTCTCATAAGTATACGTTTTATACATATTACTACAGACTTTTCTGTTTTTGACAGATTCTGTTTTCATTGTGTTGCTTGCTTATTTTGATGAATCTATGAGTAGTATAGGAGATTATGAACCATAGAGAAGTTGGAATACAGTAGGTTTTACACCAATATGAATTTATAATGAGTTCACAACAGTACCTTAAATTGGTGGTTTGTTTTCTTTTACTAACGGAGCTTACGAGTTTTGCTTTGAGTTTCGTGTTGTGAAGTTTTCAAGTTTTGGGTAAAGATTCTATGGACTATGGAATAAGGAGTGGTAAGAGCCTAATCTTGGGGATGCCCAAGGCACCCCAAGGTAATATTCAAGGATAACCAAGAGCCTAAGCTTGGGGATGGCCCGGAAGACATCCCCTCTTTCGTCTTCGTTCATCGGTAACTTTACTTGGAGCTATATTTTTATTTACCACATGATATGTGTTTTGCTTGGAGCGTCATTTTCTTTTGTTAGTATTTTTCTGCTGTTATTTAGAATAATGTTTTGCATCTATATTTTCAATAAAAATGTCAAGGATAGCCTTTACCATGCTTATTTTGCTAGTATACATGTTGCTGTTTCAAAACAGAAAGTTTACCGCTGTTGCAAAAATTTCCTAGAAAAGTCAGAGAGTGATATAATGTTGAATCCTTTTTAATAGTGAGCTCTGATAAATATTTTACAGCATAGTAATTTTCTTATAATTTTTGGAGTTAGGGAAGTATGATGAATCTTGCATTCTTTACAGACTATACTGTTTTGGCAGATTGCTGTTATATTTGCATTGTTTGCATATGCTTGCTTGTTTAATGATTCTATTTGAGGATAGGAGTATTAAATATGCAGAGACAATTAGTATGCAATGTTGAATGATAATGTTAGTAATTTGTTACAGTAGAAAATGATAATGTTTTTGCATTGTTTTATACTAACTTATCTCACGAGTTCTTGTTGAGTTTGGTGTGAATGAAGCTTTCGAGATTTAGGAAACCGGGATATAAAAGGAATTAAGGAGACACAAAACATCAAGCTTGGGGATGCCCAATACACCCCAAGATAATATTTCAAGAAGTCTCAATCATCTAAGCTTGGGGATGCCCCGGTAGGCATCCCACCTTTCTTCTTCAACAATTAACGTTTAGTATCGGTTGAACCTAAGTTTTTTGCTTCTTCACATGAGTTGTGCTATCCTTGCAATGTCATTTTGTTTTGCTTTGCTTGCTGCTTGAATAAAATACCAAGATCTGAAATTATTAAATGAGAGAGAATCTTCATATAGCTACATAATTATTTAACTACTCATTGATCTTCACTTATATCTTGTTGGAGTAGTTTGTCATTTACTCGTGTGCTTCACTTATATCCTATGAGTAAATGGTTGAATGAGTTGAATGTCATAAATCTGAAATTATATATGCTTCATATGCTTATGCCATGGGGAGTAATGACTTCACATCTAAGAAGTAGAGGTTGTAAATTTATTGAAGGTTAGCAAGCATTGTGCTGGTCATTTGAACAATTCATGAAAGAATATTGAAGGAATAGAGATTTCACATATAAATATATTATCATGCACATCTTTTATAATTGTGAGCACTCATTAAGTCTGACATGCTAAAGATTTGATGTTGGACAAGCAAGACAACGTAATGGGTTATGTTTTGTCACATCTCAGTTAAAGTATATTGTCATGGATCATTCAAACATGTTGAGCTTGCCTTTCCCCCTCATGCTAGCCAAAAATTCCTAGCACCAAGTAGAGATACTACTTGTGCTTCCAAATATCCTTAAACCCAGTTTTGCCATACAGTCCACCATATCTACCTATGGATTGAGTAAGAACCTTCAAGTAAGTTGTCATTGGTGCAAGCAATAAAAAATTGCTCTATAAATATGCATGACTTATTAGTGCCGAGAAAATAAGCTTTGTACGATCTTGTTATGGAAGCAATAAAAGCGACGGACTGCATAATAAAGGTCCATATACAAGGGGCAATATAAAGTGACGTTCTTTCTCATTAAGATTTTGTGTATCCAACCCTAAAAGCGTATGACAACCTCTGCTTCCCTCTGCGAAGGGCCTATCTTTTACTTTATGTCTTTTACTTTATGCAAGAGTCAAGGTGATCTTCACCTTTCCCTTTTTCATTTTATCCTTTGGCAAGCACTTTGTGTTGGGGTGAACCCGATATATATATCCAATTGAATGTAAGTTAGCATGAACTATTATTGTTGACATCACCCAAAGGTGAATACGTTTGGAGGCAACACTATAAGCCCCTATCTTTCTCAGTGTCCGATTAAAACTCCATAACCATAAGTATTGCGTGAGTGTTAGCAATTGTGGAAGACTATATGATAGTTGAGTATGTTGAGTTTGCTAAATCAAAGCTCTGACATAGACCCTTCCTGGAAATAAGATGAATTGCAATTGTTTGATGACTAATAATGAAGTTTTCTAGTTTTCAAGAAAGTTTATGGTCTATGCTTTAACATGTGAATAGTTTGTTACTTGATCGTGAGAAGTTTTATGAGATGAACTACTGTCATGACATATAATCATGCAAGAAAAGGTGATCGAAATTATCATTGATCAAACTTATGCACCTGCTAGCATTCACACTTCATAAATTCTTTCTTTATCATTTACCTACTCAAGGATGTGTAGGAATTAAGCTTGGGGATGCTGATACGTCTCCAACGTATCTATAATTTATGAAGCATTCATGCTATTTTATTATCTGTTTTGAATGATTACGGGCTTTATTATACACTTTTATATTACTTTTGGGACTAACCTACTAACCGGAGGCCCAGCCCATATTGCTGTTTTATTGCCTGTTTCAGTATTTCGAAGAAAGTGAATATCAAACGGAGTCCAAACGGAATGAAACCTTTGGGAGCATGATTTCTGGGAAGAATATGATCCGGGAGACTTGGAGTTCACGTCAAAAGAGTGTCGAGGAGGCCAGGAGATAGGAGCCCCCCCTACTGGGCGCGCCCCCTGTCTCCTGGGCCCATCGAGCACCCCCTCGACCGACTTCTTTCACCTATATAATCCCATATACCCTAAAAACATCGACATAGAAGATAGATCGGGAGTTCCGCTGCCGCAAGCCTCTATAGGCACAAAAAGTCAATCAGGACCCTGTTCCGGCACCCTGCCGGAGGGGGGATACATCACCGGTGGCCATCTTCATCATCCCGGCGCTCTCCATGATGAGGAGGGAGTAGTTCACCCTCGGGGATGAGGGTATGTACTAGTAGCTATGTGTTTGATATCTCTCTCTCTCTCTCTCTCTCTCTCTCTCTCTCTCTCTCTCTCTTGTTCTCTCTCGTGTTCCCTCTATTGCACGATCTTGATGTATCCCGAGCTTTGCTATTATAGTTGAATCTTGTGATGTTTTCCCCCTCTACTCTCTTGTGATGAATTGAGTTTTCCCTTTGAAGTCGTCTTATCAGATTGAGTCTTTAATGATTTGAGAACACTTGATGTATGTCTTGCCGTGTTTATCTGTGGTGACAATGGGATATTCACGTGACCCACTTAATGTATGTTTTGGTGATCAACTTGCGGGTTCCGCCCATGAACCTATGCATAGGGGTTGGCACACGTTTCCGTCTTGACTCTCCGGTAGAAACTTTGGGGCACTCTTTGAAGTACTTTGTGTTGGTTGAATAGATGAATCTGAGATTGTGTGATGCATATCGTATAATCATGCCCACGGATACTTGAGGTGACAATGGAGTATCTAGGTGACATTAGGGTTTTGGTTGATTTATGTCTTAAGGTGCTATTCTAGTATGAACTCTATGATAGATTGAACGGAAAGAATAGCTTCATGCTATTTTACTACGGACTCTTGAATAGATCGAGCAGAAAGGATAACTTTGAGGTGGTTTCGTACCCTACCATAATCTCTTCGTTTGTTCTCCGCTATTAGTTGCTTTGGAGTGACTGTTTGTTGCATGTTGAGGGATTATTATATGATCTATCTATGTTATATTGTCGAGAGAACTTGCACTAGTGAAAGTATGAACCTTAGGCCTTGTTTCCTACCATTGCAATACTGTTTACGCTCACTTTTACCACTTGTTACCTTTGTGTTTTTATAATTTTAGATTACAAATACTTATATCTACCATCCATATTGCACTTGTATCACTATCTCTTCGCCGAACTAGCGCACCTATACAATTTACCATTGTATTGGGTGTGTTGGGGACACAAGAGACTTTTTGCTATTTGGTTGCAGGGTTGTTTGAAAGAGACCATCTTCATCCTATGCCTCCTAAGGATTGATAAACCTTAGGTCATCCACTTGAGGGAAATTTGCTACTGTCCTACAAACCTCTGCACTTGGAGGCCCAACAACGTCTACAAGAAGAAGGTTGTGTAATAGACATCAGGCACCCACCAGTCCGGCACACTCCTCAACCAGGACGCCTGCCGGGTATGAGACCGCTGCAGCCACCTGCCACCAATCCATCTTCAGAGTTGTACTGTTGCATCTACCATGCCAGGTCTCTCTGCCATCGTCGCCACCACGACATCAAACATCGTCGTCCTCCTGCGCGAGTCCATCCACACGCGCCCGTCGCTGAAACTCCGCAGCGCCATGCTGCTGGGATCCGTCATTGGCCTTGCGGTAGATGATACACCGCTCCTCCTCGTCCCCTCACTACTAGGGGAAACCTTATACACAGAACTTTAGGAGTAGCGTGTGTCAAAAAAGCATGCTGGTGCTAAGTAGCAGTAGCGCGCTGGTGTAAACCGCGCTATAGATACAGTTGTAGCAGTAGCACGCCTGAAGGTAAACACGCTGCTACTAAAATTCCCACGACTTAGCTGATAGGATACACATACTAGTAGCGATCTACTGCAAACCGCGCTACCGCTACTTGCTTTGTAGCAGCGCGTTTACGCTGAAAGGCGCTACTGCTAAAGGAAATAAAATTAAATGGAAAGCAAGTAGAAAAGTAAATGAAAATGAAAGAAATAGAAAACCGTGAAAGGAAAAAAAATAAAATGTAAAGAAAAATAAATGAAAAAGGGAAAAAAGACAAAGGAATAGCAGTAGCGTGTATCAGGGAATGCGCTGTAGCTAACTTAGCAGTAGCGCACTTCCTGGAACGCGCTACTGCTACTTCTGACTTAACCGTGCGGTTTCGTTCTTCCCCACGGGCACTCCCCCCAAATCCAACTCCTCCGCTGTCGCTGCCGCCATCGCCCGTCGGCCGCCGCGTGCTCTCCCGTCGCTCTCCGCCGCACGCTCGAGCCCCGACCTCGACCTCGACGCCGCCCCCGACCCCGACCTCGACGCCGCCCTCTGCCGCACGCCCGAGCCCCGACTCCGACCTCGACGCCGCCTGCCCCTCCCTCGCTGCAGGCACCCGAGGTGAGCACGCCTGCTCCTCCCCCTCCCCTACCTTTGCCTAGGGTTCTTCAAATTTTAGTTGCATCAAATTAGTTAGGGTTCATCTATGGGTTTATTTTGTTTGTCGTCTTGATTTGTTACGTCTAGTCTAGTCTAGTCCCACTCCCCGGGCTGAATTCAGCAACTGAGTGGCAGTGTCAATTCCTCTACTTGAACCATGTGTTAGGACTTAGGAGGAGTATCTGCACTGAGGGTGGATATGACGGTGCCAATTCCTCTACTTGGACATGTGTGTGTGTGTGTGTGTGTGTGTGTGTGAGTGCTCTGTTCCAACATGCTATAGAAGCAACTTTGCTCAACAAAATGCAAAGCATGGCTTGTGTAACATGCCATGTAATCTCAACATGTTTCTCTGCACTTTCTTTCTTTGTCAACACAAAGCATGTAAGCATGTAAGCTGCCAACTTTATTAGTGCAGACTTGTACAGAACCTACCTAATTAACTGTAGTTGCATTTGCACAACTCCTGAAAACTACTTCATCAGGCACAACTCTAGGGAAAAGAACTACCTAGTAAAATTTGACCACTTATTTCACTTTTAAGTTGGATAATTGGAATATCCGCTACCACTTTCCACCCCTAGGTTCAACAAATTAGATGGTAATTAGGGCAGTAGTTCCTAGGTACTAATTAGTTATTAAGAACTAGGTACTAGTTTATTTTTATTTATAGTAAGTTTATTTTTAGTAAGAACTAGTCAAATTAGATGTCACATTTGTTGTTATTTTTTTAGTTAAAGCAATTTTTCCCACATCAACGTCGACGATGCCTATCCCGCATCCTCGTCGTTGACTTGGTGGAGGACACCTGCTTGACCAGATGGGCCATGTCCGGGACGGGGCTCCGCCGGGTTGGTACTGGGAGGCGCTACCTACCGGGGGCGCAACTTGGTGAGGAGTCAGCCCGTCGTTGACCCGAACCTTCTTTGGTGGCGGTCGCGTGGGCCAGTGACGGTCGAGAGGCTTGAGGACCCTGCAGAGGTGGTACGTCACTGTGTCAGCGAGGAGGACGCGCACGTCCATTGCTACTTGTTTGCGCTGGAGCACATGTTCTCCAATACCTGGCAGGTTCTTCAGGGATCTCACTGGAGCTATGATCCTGTGATGGTTCCCTCTCTTTGGGTGTCCACCGCTCGTGCTAATACCCGTCGTTTGCTAGGGTTTTAGTTGTATTAGTGATGTTATATGTATGATACTATCCGGGATGTATTAGTTATAATATACGACGATGTACAGACGCAAGACATGATTTACTTTTGCTTATTGAATGCATGCTAATTTGAATACTTATTTATTTTACGATTTGGTTTTGCTTATTGAATGCTCATGTCAATATGAGTCCTATAAGATATTCTAAAATGTATATCTTGTGTTGCTCAAATAGGATACGTGCTTGCCCAAGTGGCCGGTCATGTTTGCAGGTTACACCTCCGAGTGGCCTATGTTTTGCCGGAGTGTTGATTTATTTCTGTTCCGGCAAATTTCAGGCGCTCGATATGTCCTATTTTAGCAAAGGTCATGCCAGATTTTTCCGTGAATTTTGGCATGACTTGTGCCAGAATATGTAGGAAACATCGAGTGCCCCGGATTTGTGTGTTGAGTATTCTGGTAGTTGTCTTCGATCGATTTTCAATTAATATTTCAACTATGAATGTAGGAAATGTCTGACGATGAAAAGGATTTTGGTATTTGCAAATACTGCGAAGACGAGCGCGGCCTGTGCGACATCATCTTCCTAGATGATGATAGATGCTTCAGCATCAAGCTGGACGAGAACTTCGAAGTGGATACAGTAAGTCATAGCGACAAGTCTTTTTTCGTAATTAAGCATGACATCTGCTTCATTTGCTTCAACTTATAATTTAATTTTTTTTACTATTCTACTAGCGTATCCCCTGCCATGCAAGAGTTTTTGTCTTTGATAAGATAAGTTTCAGTCCTATGAAAACTACTATGGAGGTAAAGAGAGTTTACTTGAAGACCGAACATGGTTGTATTTTCCACGCAAAATTACACAACGAAGATACCTATACCTATTTTGGATGCAAAACTTGGCAAGCAGCACTATGCAAGACTTATGCATTTGAGCCTGATATGGTTATCACCTTTGATATTCGTCCGGAAGATGATATTGAAGGTAATATCGATATCTGGGTCGATGTGCAGACGCCTCCAGTTCTACCATTATGTGAGTTTCTCAACCATATTTATGTCTTTCATATTGTTTATTCAAAAATAGTTGAAAACTAATTTCTATTGACAGCTTATTTCTAATCAAGCAAACATGTCCAGCGCTTGGTAGACAGGACCTATTACTGTCCCGGGGCTGAACTAAACTGCGAGGAGATAATTCATTATGTTTCATGGCTTGAGGATTTTCATACTGTCAAGACAAATTATTTTTCTGGACTTAAAAATCTTAGTACTCAAAACGTGCGACCAATAGTGTTCGTACTGAACTACGGTCACATCTATTTAGGAAAGATGGTAAGATTTTTACTATTTGTACCTAGTGCATCTTTTGCATACATTGTTTTTAAGCTAAACTTCATTGCTAAGTATGTTACCATACGATGTTCTTCAACGGGGACTCCTGCTGAATGTTGTGCCTCATTGGATCGAGACTAAAGGTCACATGAGAATTCTTAGCTTACGGCCAAGATATCCTACAATGCACTTTTGTGCATTCAGGATTTCTAATAGCGAGGAATGCTTAATAGTGAAAGATTGGAGAAAAATTGTGAACGATCGCAGAGAAGTACTAGGGGGCAGGAATCATAAGCGCATCCCACGATTAGGAGACATGTTCATCTGCATGCTCCAACTTGATGAAGCAGGAGTGCTACACATGTTTTATGTTATTTTACCTGAGAGAGAGCAGCAGGAGTGATTAGCTAGCTAGGAATGAGTTTGAAGATGATGATGTGCTACACTATGACTATGATGATTAAATAGCTAGTGTTGGTGGTAATGACTATGATGATTATTATTAGCTAGTGTTGGTGGTGATTAGATAGCTAACGCAACTAGTGTTGGTGGTGATTAGCTAGCTAGAATGAGTTTGAAGATGATGATGTGCTACACTATGATTATGATGATTAAATAACTACCGTTGATGTTATGACTATGATGATGATTAAATAGCTTGTGCTGGCGAATTAGATTCAAGTGGAGGCAACATGTGGTGCACATCGAAAGTACTACTAGTCCAAACTAGATCAAGTTTGGATTAGTAGTATACTTTTGACATGCACCACATATTGCCTCCACTTGAACCTAATCCACCTTCATTTGACACACTATTATGGACATAATGATATAAACCTCATAACTGGTATTGTACCAATATTTGTATAATGGTGTATAAATACACTCAAAATAAAAAAAGTAAAAAAAGAATACTAGTAGCGATGGATAGTAAACACGCTGCCACTAGCTAGATTAGTAGTAGCGCCGGTGGGAACACACGTTGCGGATATTTTTCCTAACACACGCTACTGCTAAGTAATAGCTGTAGCGCCTTATTAGTAGCGCGGTATCCCGCGCTACTAGTGGGCACAAAACCCGCGCTACTACTAGGGTTTTCCCTAGTAGTGCCTCCAGCCAGCCCCTGCTCCAAAACAACGCCCTCAGGAGGGAGCACGCCATCGAAGGCGATGTTATCATCCGATCCGGTAGACCAAGATCTAGGGTTTTCCCCAGAACATCCTGATCATGTTGACGCAGTTTGCAATGACGATGCCTCAATAGGGGCGTCGGAGATGCCATCATCGTCCGCCATGACCGAAGTCAGCACGATTTTCACCGAAAGTAGCGCCACCACGATCTCACCGCTGACTGGATCCGAGCACACCCTCGCCATTTAGACACATGGTGTCATCGGAAAGCCGATTGAGGACCTCTGGCCGCCTCACCCCAGCCCCATCACGCGGCACCGGCCGGCCATAGCTGAACCACGATGGATCTGGCCGGGACGCCAGATCCGCAACAACCGCCGCCACCAACACCCGGCCAGGCAAGCCAACGACTCAACCCACCAGCCATGGGGGAAACGGTTGCCGTTGCACGCCAGGGTCTACGCCCTGACCGCGCCGACTGAAGACGAAGGCGCCAACACAAGATCGATCTAGACGACCTGAATCCTTCGCGCGCGACCCCGGTCGGCCACGCAGAACCTCGTCGCCGTGCTGACGAGAGGTTCACTGCCGGATCCACCATGCCGGCTTCCGCCGCCACGCCGCAAGCGGGCCACGCCGTCCAGGGCAACGCGCCGCCGCGAGGAGAATAGTGCCCTTCGCTGCCGTCCTCCAAGGCTGGCTTCGCCTGTCGGCCTCCTCCGGCAGCGGCTAGGCCGCGGGCTGCAGATGTGAGGGACGGGGCGGCGGCGGCAAGGGTTCGCTCATGCCGCCGCCCCCCTCCCCCCCGGAGAGCGACGCGAGCGTCAGATGCGTTTTTCTACCATAGGGGTTTTGAGTGGATGGAAATTTTCCTCCAAAACTTACCACTCTTCGATCCATGTTACTTGTCGCCCAAAAGGATGTATCTAGCACTAAGTATGTCTATAATAAACTAAGTACGTCTAGAATAAACTAAGTACGTCTAGAATATCCGTTTGAGCGACACAAAATATGGATCAAAGGGAGTACAAATTAATCCAATGGAATAATTCCCAAGGATTCCAATCAAACGAATCAAATGACCACCATTAGAAAAATTCCTCCAAAAATCATAGTATGAAATTTCTATGAACCAAAGGAGCCCTTAACTTTGATACTCACCCACTTGTCCTGGCTTTCGTCTACATATGTGAATGCCTTGATACATAAATTCAGCAGCACATCAATATGTTCTACTACCCCCGTTTCAAAATACAAGACGTTTTGTTAGGCCATTTTAGCCTACCAAAACTTCTTACCTTTTAGAACAGAGGTAATATGTATTAATGTATTGTATGTTAACTAGGTACTTATTCAAGCAAAAAAACGCCAAGCCCTTGTTCACCGTCAATGGACCACACCAAGCTTCATGCTTCAACTAGTGTTAGTGTTAGGATTAGTAGTAGTAAACTAACACATAGATTCTACCTACCAATCTAGCTGATCAAAAGTCTAATTAACAACAGTCCTCAGTGAGGGATTGGATTGAGCAAAAGCTTTGACCAAATTAATTATGTGACCAAGCCCAGCAAATGGTCTCATCAACTCAACTGTCTCTTGGACTGATGTACGGACATCGTACTACTTTGCTTGGTTCAAGGGTAGGTGGTGCTCCATCCTATCTCCGAATCTCACACCAATATCATTCATTCATTTTCAATCACCTACTACCTACCTAGACCTAATCCTCCTTTCTCAAATTGTTGCCCCCCCCCTCCCCCCCCTCTCTCTCTGGTTATTTTCTCTCCAAGTTGCATTCTATCATTTCCCGCAAACAGGTAAAAAAGATGAGTATATATTATCAATTGTGCACCAATCCAAAAGAAGAGAGCTATCATCTCCGCAAAGCATTTTGCCATTCCAAGTTGGGCTCCATCTTATCTTTTCCCATTTTTTGTTTCCTTCAGTTTGCAATAAGTTAACGATCATGCTAAAAATGGCCACAAGAGAACGAACACTTTCGTGTATATTTTAACTCCACTTTCATGCATTAACCGCACTGTTGAATTTGACGACCAAGTAGGTGCGGTGCTTCAACAATGTTGCTTCCAGTTTCATGTTAGGTGGAGCATGCACCCTGTCAAAAAAAGGAGAAAAGGAAATGAACATAACGCATGAATGAATGAATGAATTCATTGAGTCTCCATGTACTGCATAGTACGATAACATTAGGTAGAAAGCAAATCATACTGAATCCTGCCAGAATTGATTGGATAATTTGATCTCCCGGCGTGCAAAATCTTTGACGATGATCAAGTTGGTTGATTTTAATTTGTCTGAAAACTAACAACATCAGAATGAGAATGCACGGACAGTATGTTGTGAGGTTCCTGTATCTGTCAAAATGAGACGTGAGATGACTGATGAGCACAGATCGGTTCAAACGTCACTTTACGTACCTGACTAACATTAACATCAGAAGGGAGGGTGTTGAGGTTTGACAGCCTCTTAATCACAAATTCTTGCTTTAATTAGGGCACTGCTTGACAAATGGAATGTTGTACTACATGCATGCCTGTCCGAGTCTTTAAAAACATTCTATTGCTGCACTGGCCTTGTGGTACGACTTGCTCATCAACTAGTTGTACGGATGAAAACATGATTAATGGTGTGCTAATTAAGAGGGACCGAATCAATTGGAACAAGCAGGCACTGCTCATTTGGAGCTTGATCCACCTCTCTTAAATAAAGAACAATAATTAACGATGATAACTCTCTTCT
The DNA here is from genome assembly GCF_002162155.2 of Triticum dicoccoides. Classification (NCBI taxonomy): domain Eukaryota; kingdom Viridiplantae; phylum Streptophyta; class Magnoliopsida; order Poales; family Poaceae; genus Triticum; species Triticum dicoccoides. The sequence continues at coordinate 4,638,333 of NC_041389.1, forward strand.
TTGTCTTAATACAAATTGGCGCGCACGCCTTTTGCGTGTTCTGAAAGGAAAGAAGACGCATAGAACAGAAAAAAAAAGAGAGCTATTCTCTCTTCATTTTCCATTCCAGCTGGGTTCCATCTTATCTTCGCTACATCAGTTCATCTTATACTAAAATTAGTGAAATGTCAACAACCCCTTCTTTACTTGTACTCCACTGTCGATAGAAAGAGTAGGTCTAATTGGAGATCTGATCGCCACGTGGCATGCGGTGCGCAATTCAGTGTCAATCTTGCTTTCAGTCTAAGGATTACTGCTTGACAATGGAATGTTGTGGGGCTCCTTTGCATCTTATTGCTGTACTGACCTTGCCAAATTAATTAACAGGGGGAAACAAGCGTTGCTCAGTAGGAGCTTGATCCGCCTAAGGAAATAATTAATCCATTTCTAAAGATATCAGCAACCATTTCTGACAAACTAGTAGGATGTCAGCAGGAAGTCCTCCGGCTCCGGCTGGATCTTTTTACCTCTACACATGGAATGAAGCACCGCTAGAGGAAGAGGAAGGTAGTGGTAGGAGTAGTAATTTATGGGAGTGAAACAGAAAAGGAAATTCCTATCTACACAGAGAGAAAAAGGCACATGGGATGAGAGGGAGGAGAAAAGGAAATTTTTGGACAAGGGAATGGATGTCCCTTTCTCTCTCTTTGTGTATCTTTGTGAAAGAGTTGTGTATGGTGGCGCTGACACTTAATTGGCACCCTTGTTCAGATCTGGGCCTATTTGATCGAAAAAGAAAATTTCTATCTACATAGAGTGAGAAGGCACATGGGAGGGACAAAGGAATGGAGGATCCTCTACACTACACTACACTACACTACCGGTGTTAGATTGGTGTTTTGCGGACCGATGGATCATGTCGCACGTAGTCGTTGGATCTGCGTGATCGGAACAGAGTATCGCCGGGGCGTGCGATGTGTCAAGCGAATGAGGAAAAAGAGGGGAAGGGATAAGGTCAGAGCCTCAGAGGCGCCTCCTGTGTGGGGCACACATGGGGGGTGTGTGACGAGGGTGCGGTAGGCGACCCATCGAGACTAAGATCAGTCGGCCGTTTGGAGCTTTTTTGGATTCACTTGACAAAACACACCAACATGAAAAACAGGAATAGAGTGTCATGTTCTTTTATATCATGTAGGATTACAAAACTATAGGAATTTAGATGGAAGAGTGTTTGATAGCACATAAAAATCAAATGATTTCGACCAAATGATTTGAATGTAGATAATTTACCCTCAAATATAGTACTCCATCTGTAAACTAATATAAAATCTTTTAGATCACCACTACTGCCTCTGAATATTAGTTTACAAAATGTATTCTATATACAAATATTCCTAAGAATTCCAATCCAATGAATCTAGACGACCACCGTAAGAAAAAGTTGTAAGAATTTAAATTCTATGGGATTCATGTGGCTTTGTTCTATACTATTTTAAAGTTCTTGATAGATAAACTCAGCGGCACATCAATATGCAAGTATTAGTGCATGCATGTTAATAATTATTTACATCAATATGTGGACGACGACATACTTGATCGGTGCTTCAACTAGCATCAGGGAGTACTAAACTAACACCCGGCCCCAACATAGATTCTCATTCTACCAACCAATCTGTCTATCCAGCGGCCTAATAATTAATTACAATTTCAGTGAGGGATTAGATTAAGCAAGAGCTTTGATTAAATTAGTAGCTGACCGAACCGTTGCCCAGATCCCCTCCTCTCATTCTCAAAGTGAACCTTACGAGTACTAATTCGCTTGCTACAGGAGTAGATGGTGCTCCATCCTTATCACTGGATTCTCAAACATCGCACACCAAGAGGCCAACTTCATTCATTTTCACCCACCCAACCACCTACCTGTCCACCCCTACCTTCTTTTCTTTCACTATTTGTTGACAGGGCAATCAATTTCACAATGCATAAAGCATGCCACTTGTCTTAGGTAATTTTCTATCCAAGCTGCATTTTACCATTTGTTAGCCATTGTGCACGAATCCAAAAGAAGAACTGTGCTCCCTCCAGACGTTTCTCATTCCAACTAGGGGCTCCACCTTATCTTTCCCTACTTTTATCGTTGGAATGAATGAAGATTATAGCAAAACTGGTGAGAAGCCAATGATCCCTTCTTCTATTTTTCCACTCCACTTTCCATCGAGAGTGTAATTAGAGATCGATCCAAAGGTTAAACACGTCCGTCGAATTCCATGACAAAATCGATTCGTCAACCATCTTGCTTCCAGTTCCAGTTTAGGTGTCAGATGAAATGTACACGAAGCATCTATCTTTTTGTGCTGTTTGGATGACCGTTAAAATGAGACATGAGATGAGCATAGATTTTTACTAAATTTTACCAGGAGAATTGTCGATCCATTTATTAAAAAGAGGAATCATAAGAACACCCTCAAATCAATATCAATATATCCAACATCAGATATATTTTTGTAATGCATTTGGTCAACATTGTAGTTGTTGGATTTTTTCTTCTATGTATTTGTTGATCAAAATTTGAAATTATTGACTTCTTAACTGAATTTATACACTACCTATTTGGAGATAGAGAG